>NC_056735.1:1279097797-1279190297 GCF_019279795.1 Protopterus annectens
GTTTTCATTGCATAACACCTGTTGGATCCCTATTGGTACATGTGTACTCTGCACAGCTGGTGTACACCTCTGTACAGCCAGTGGTCATGTGTCACATGGTGTTGTGGTACTGTAAGGCTGTGTAGTGCTGCACCGACGACATGGTGCTGACTTGACAGCTACAGTGTACACTGCAGTGTGTACATGTGTGACCTGCACCTGTGACAGCTGTGATGGCAGCTGTGTGTGTACAGGTCACTGCATGTGTGACCGCCCTGTGCGTGAGGACAGTTATACCTTACTGTGCCCTTCTGTACTGTGCCCTTCTGTGTGTACACTCCATCTGCATGCACGACAGGCCTTAGCAAAGTGTGTAAGCATGCCCAGTATGTTGTGTAGATGGACACACAGTACAGTCCATGTACACAGTTGTGTAGATGGACACACGGTACAGTCCAATCTGAGACCTTCCGTGTTTACACTCCATCTGCATGCAAGACGGCCCTTTGCAACAGCTAAGTGTGTGAGCATGCCCAATATGCTGTTGTGTAGATGGACACACAGTACAGTCCATGTGCACCTTTGTGTAGATGGACACACGGTACATTCCACACTGCGCCCTTCCGTGATTAGACTCTGTGTGCATGCAAGATGGCCCTTTGCAACTATGCCGTTGTGTAGATGGACACACAGTACATTCCACACTGCGCCCTTCCGTGATTAGACTCCGTGTGCATGCAAGATGGCCCCTTGCAACTGCTAAGTATGTGAGCATGCCCAGTACGCCGTTGTGTAGATGGGCACACAGTACATTCCAAACTGCGCCCTTCCATGATTAGAATCCGTGTGCATGCAAGACGGCCCTTTGCAACTGCTAAGTGTGTGAGCATGCCCAGTACGCCGTTGTGTAGATGGGCACACAGTACATTCCAAACTGCGCCCTTCCATGATTAGAATCCGTGTGCATGCAAGATGGCCCTTTGCAACTGCTAAGTGTGTGAGCATGCCCAGTACGCCATTGTGTAGATGGACACACAGTAGATTCCAAACAGACGTGTGATACTAAGCGTGTGGGCATGGCCATTGACATCCTGTATAGCCATGGTGGTCATCCAGGCAACAGATTTCCATTTTCAATGTCACGATGGATGCCTACATTGAACACACTGGTTGCTGTCTCGAAGGGTGTACTGTCTGTGGCGCATCCCGTATCTCTTTAGTGTTGTAGTGCTCCGTAGATATTTAGTTGGCCCGATGACAGCACTGCCATGTTTGTCTACGTCTACCTCAGGACAGTAATATGCTTTCAGACTGCTCACTCTCTAAACATTCCCTATCGGCATCTTTGCCTTTGCGGATGATGTCACCCACCTAGAAGTATGCCTCTGGGAGTGCTGTGTTCAGTAATCTCGGTAGCGCGTTCTGTAAATGCGTAGTGCTGTAGTGTGATAAGGTAGTTAGGTGTATGTTCAACTCCCGGCCCTGCCAAGTGTGTGTGTGTGTGTGTGTGTGTGTGTGTGTGTGTGTGTGTGTGTGTGTGTGTGTGTGTGTGTGTGTGTGTGTTTCCAGCTGCCTGGGGACACAGTAATGCTTTTAGATGCCTCACAACACATACATTCCCTATCGGCATCTTTGCCTTTGCGGATGATGTCACCCACCTAGAAGTATGCCTCTGGGAGTGCTGTGTTCAGTAATCTCGGTAGCGCGTTCTGTAAATGCGTAATGCTGTAGTGTGATAAGGTAGTTAGGTGCATGTTCAACTCCCGGCCCTGCCAAGTGTGTGTGTGTGTGTGTGTGTTTCCAGCTGCATGGGGACACAGTAATGCTTTTAGATGCCTCACAACACATACATTCCCTATCGGCATCTTTGCCTTTGCGGATGATGTCACCCACCTAGAAGTATGCCTCTGGGAGTGCTGTGTTCAGTAATCTCGGTAGCTCGTTCTGTAAATGCGTAATGCTGTAGTTTGATAAGGTAGTTAGGTGTATGTTCAACTCCCGGCCCTGCCAAGTGTGTGTGTGTGTGTTTCCAGCTGCCTGGGCACACAGTAATGCTTTTAGATGCCTCACAACACATACATTCCCTATCGGCGTCTTTGCCTTTGCAGATGATGTCACCCACCTAGAAGTATGCCTCCGGGAGTGCTGTGTTCTGTAATCTCGGTAGCGCGTTCTGTAAATGCGTAATGCTGTAGTGTGATAAGGTAGTTAGGTGTATGTTCAACTCCCAGCCCTGCCAAGTGTGTGTGTGTGTGTGTGTGTGTGTGTGTGTGTGTCTATATATATATATATATATATATATATATATATATATATATATTTTTTTTTTTTTTTGTAATATGTATGTGGATATTAGCACTATTGCATGTGCTGCATTATCTGTACATGTTCACCTTGAATGTGCTATGGCTCTGTGATAGTGCACATACTGTGTGCTGTAGTGATCCTGGGTCATAGTTGTGTAGTGACCAGTTATTTTGTTGCTGGGTATTACAATGGACATTGAAAACAATGATAGTATAGCACCTTTAAACGGTCATGTGCACATCTCAGCAGCAGTGGTTATTACTTTGGAGGATGAGTATGGCTCATATAACTATGTATTAAATGACAATACTATGCAAATCAGGTTAACATTACTGACACCCGTTTATCCACAGGTTGTGATACATATCCCAAGAATGTATGTGTATACATTGCCAGGTGCAGGACTGGAATATGGTTGAATGCATGGAGGGGTGTCCATGGCCATGAATAGCGATCTGTACAGCCTGGCAGGTACAGTCTGTGACTGTCCCACAACCTCCAGTATATGTCTGACACATGCTGAAACAGTGTACATGCAGAGACATACATAAAACAAACAGCTAGGGATAACACATACACACACACATTGCATCAACATCGGGCCATGCAAAACCTGTTGTCCCTCACACACACACAAATGCATACATGTTGATTGGCTGGTTCAATGACAGGCTCTGGAAAAGAAACTACATACCCTGTGCATATGATGACACCTGTGCCACCTCTTGTAATGTGTAACATTGATGCAGGTACAGACTAACATGGTGCTGATGCACAGGGTGGCTTCATAGCACTGTAATAACATTACATTGTTGTTAACACAAAGTGTGATTTCCTTCTAGGTGTATGTAAGCAGGCATGATACATTACAGCTATGATCATCAATGTAGTATAGTGTACAGCACTGTTAATTCTGAAGATGTATTATCCATCCATATGCCATTTGACTGACGTGTGTAGTATTGGCAGCATGTGTTTCAGAGTGTGCAGTACGTGTGTGATGTGTGTAGTACAGATTTTCATGTATTTATATGTGAACATGATGAAGGTGCACTGTCTGCATGTACATGTATAGTGGACACATTGGAATGGTGACATGCCCTGTATTACACACTGTTAACACTTCATAGTTTTTATTGGTGGCCAGTATGCATTATACTACACATATTGTTGTACTTGTCTACACATGTGTGATTGCTATGGTTTTACACGGTGCTGTGGGTGATACTGTTAATATCTGTGATTGTTTTGCATTATGGTAGCAGACACGACCTCAACAGTCTGAATAACCAATTGTTATATGATATCTTCACAACTGACCCACACATGTAGGACACACAGTAGCATGTGGATCCTACATGTACTATACTATACCAGTACGCACTGGTATTGACCGCCACACATTGCTGGGACCATTACTGTTTGACATATAGCCATGTTAGTTACAAGCAAAGACAATAGGGATATTCCTGTCCACATCTGGGAATTCATACTGTGGCCCAGAATGCATTCTGCACATGACACAGTTATTCTACACAAGGGTATCATACAGACAGATATGTGTTATCCAACCCATGCTGTAAACCTATAAGGCTAAAAAGAGTCAGTTATCCACATTTACTACACATACTTTACCAACAGTAACACATAGGTATTGCACTCCAATATGTATAATGGGTAACATTGTGTACATATAGATAAGTGTTATGTCATTTGTCATTTGATATTTGCATTTACAATGGTATTTTGAAGTACATCACTGTATCACATATGCAATGAGAGTTCTGCATGCATATCCTCCAAGGTGGTTGTACAACTATGATGAATGTCCATTATTGACATACTTTGCTGTGTTTGAACTGTTCTGCAGTAATACACATACATGAACAGTCACTCACACTATGTATATATACTGTCATGTGTGTGTGTGTGTGTGTGTGTGACACAGATGACCTAGGCCACAGACAATTCTGGTACATGTAGTTAACAAGTGCTTTAATGCTCCACCAGATGTGTCCAGGCACCAGAACTGTGACTTGAGCGACACAAACACATGCTAGAGTAAAGTTTCTGTATGTGCGTGTGCCTCATTATGGCATTCCTGTTCATGTGTGTGTGCATTTCTGATGTGTGTCATCAGCCACAGTTGAACTGCACATGCAGCATCCCCCACTAGGTGACCATGAGGGTTGTCCCCATTGCCAAATGTTTTGTACAGCTGCGTCAGATGCCACATATCGGAAGCATTGTAGCTTCCAGGGCATCCAGCACACACATTCATTATTATGGGCTGGCCATCACACACAAACCGCCACTTCATGAAGGGGAAGCCCTTGTGGATGATGTAGGCCCTACCACACTCACTGGCTGGTGCTTTGATGCATATGTGCGTGCAGTGTATTGCACACAGTACTTAGGGTATTCCACTATTGTGTTGAAAAGACACATATTGCTGCCCAATACCTTACAGGAATTGGGGATATATACATCATCATTGACATGTGCTGACATGGCATTCATGAAATGGTGCAGTACCCTGGATGCTGATGTTTGTAAAATCCACTTCGTATCACCAGTTGATCTCTGGAAGGTACCTGTTGCTGGTATCCTTAGGGCAACACATACCTTGGTTTCCACTGGGATAGGTTTCCCTCTGTTGGTTCTGTGTGTGAGACATGGCCTGCACAGCTCCACAATCTTCTGCAGGAGGTCTCTGTCCACTCTATAGCGCTGTACTACCTCCAGCTCATGTAGCCCCTGGTAGGTTACCCTGTGCCTGCACACGCCTCTCCGTCTACTCAGTGTGTGATGCTGAGCAGCATTCACATTGGCACAACCCTCCACATGTTGCATATGTTGACGTATAATAGCAATGGCAGCCCCTAACATTATGTTGTCTCAGTTAAGCTTTTACAGTTTTCACTTCTCTTAGTATACTACAGTGTTGCAGTGTGTCTGAGAAAAACATGGTGGAATGCTGTTTGTAGGGTTGTACGTGCTGTGCTGGCCTATTGTACTGGCTGTTTAATATACTCAGTCTGATTGTTTTCACCTGCTAGCTGTGGTAGTTCTCCTTGGTTAACTTACTGCTATTTGTTTACCTTCCTTTTCACTGTTTGTGTCCACAGTGAGCGGCGCCGCGCATAGGAGTACAGTGAAGTGCACATCCGCTTCCACGTGCACACACAGGCTTATACATGCGTACAAACACTTACACTGGCTTACACGACATTACATGGGCTTCAACAATCTTACAGTAGCTTACTCGTTCTTCAACTCGCGCACACGGGCAGACACACATGCACACATGCTTACTCGGCCTTACAGGCTTGCACGGGCGCAAGCACACTTCACCAGGTTTGCAAGGAACTTCAGTGATATCCATGGCGTACACCGTCAGTTTACTGACTTTACCTAGGATAAATCATAACACGCCTCTTCCACTGATGAGTCACTGACAGCAAACATGTGATACACTGCTCCAATAAGATTACAGTGTTTTATACATACACACTCATGATGTCACCTATCATCTACGCTGATAGTCCCCTTAACCTACTCTTACACTGTAGAGGCTTGGCCCCTATGGCATGACAAATTGTGCTTCACTATCCTCAGCCTCAATTGCATAGGATTGCCTACTAATGCTTGGTTACATCTCTGAGAGTGCGCTTTCACACATAGCACCCACTACTCAGTAGCCATGCTGTCTTCAGCTTGCCATTCACCTGCATGACGAGCTAAGTTTTAACTGACATTACAATTTGTATGTATATTTTACATATTTGTCTTGTTTTGTATGCACAGCGCTGCTGCTCACGCTTAAACACCGGAGATCGGGGGAGGACAACTAGAGTTTTATTAATTTCCAATGGAAAAACATGCCACTGGCCTTATATTTGGCCATTGGCATGCTTCTTCAACTAAATCCATCCTTTATTTGCAGATGACATTGCTCCGTTTAGCTACTTGCAGAACGTTACTCAGTTAACATCCGTGTACATTTCTGCACATAACTCTACTCTTGCACGGACAGCTTACTGTTTCATGTATCACATATTTTACATCATTTGCATAGCTTTCACCTACAAATGGGGTAATTTGCATATCCTAACATTGTCCGTGCAACGTTCGTTTAAGGGGCTGTGTTACATGCTCCTACAGGATATTGCTGAATAGCTTGGCAGACATCTTGCCTTGCTCTACTCTTACTCTACTCGTACACACCGACCAAAGCTTCGTGAATCCTGGCCTAAGCTTTGCTGTGTGCTAATATGTCTATTTGTGCAGTAAGCATGGCTGTAGGTATGTTTTGACCTGCTACGTCTGTCATTTCTACAGAGCAGCTCCCACTTTCATCATTTGTAGAGGTGACAGCCCTATAGGAACTATATGTACAGCTGTGACATTTGAAAAGTCCACACATACTTGCGGTCAATACTAAACTGACTACTTCAGCACTTTTCATACCTTCAGATTTGTCTTGTAGTGGTATAGTCGATAATACTGTTTCCTATAACATGTATCTGTTTCTGATACAAGATATGTCATTTTATTACACCACTACACACAATATATGAAGAAATCACAGGCCAGATGCCATTACATTCCTTTTGTAGGACACACCCGCCCAGAGTGTTGTGTTCCTCACAGAAGCCAACAGGTGCTAATCATAACATATTCTGCTATCATCTACCTTATGTGTTCGCCGGTATTTGCACTTTCCGTCAGTGGCAGAACTTACATGCGAGTGCGGGAGACTGAACACTGTATCGGGGACACTGCATAGCACCCTGAGGGACACATTTATGTTGTTTCTATTAACCTTCCACATTGACTATCACAGGGCATAAGTATTCATCCAAATTTATCGAGGTACATGCTTTTGACTTACACATGTTTTGTCATTTGTCATCGCGTCTTTCTTCACACCTGTCCACCTAATCTCACTAGTTCTGTACATTTATTTAGATCAGGGTTACCTTCATACCTCTCAACTGTACACATTTTGGGTAAATGTCCCGAACTTAGACTTCTAATTTTGTTCCTTTTTTAATAATATTGTGCCTTTCTGGTAATTTAGTGGCAAGTCATTAGGGACTGTGGGGTTAGACAATAATGACAGACATTTGTAGTTTACAATTAATAACCCTCAAAACATTCATACTAATGAATGATCCATTATTCTATCAACGTTCTGACTTTGTAAGAGGAATAATTGAAATATTCCCTATTTGTACTTATTTTAAAATGCCTTTGTCCAGATGTCTTATTCTGATTGAGAGGTATGGTTACCATCTTAATCGTATGCATGTACGTCCATGATAATCGCTTACACGACACTAATATAACTCCCTACGTCTTCCCCCAATAGTTTACACAATATCCAGTAGATGGGTTCTTCATTTTTGGAAGTTAGAGGCGTCTGCTATACCCACATAGGAATATTAATCACTCCCATGGGGCGGACCTCATAAATCTGTGCCAACCAACACCTAGGCCCATTATTGCATACCCATGATTCCCAGACCTGACACCCTTCCACAGTAGTCATAACACATATTTAATGTGAGCGATAATAAAGTATGACGACACTTCTAAGCACTATCCACTCTCCGCATGTCGGGACATATGTCATACATTCTGTTAACCCATGTTTTATTACACTTGCACAAGCTACTGTTGCATGTACAGCTATATTGTAGTTGCGGATTACACTTCTTTGCAGCAATCATTACAGGACAGTGCGTGTATAGATTCACAATTTTTGGGGTCCTGCAAAGGATACCTATATCCATGTTTAAAGAGTAGGACTTGCAGATCTGGCACACTGATACTTTCCGGGCAATAGTTTTGAGAGCAGCAGTGTATTTACCTTAATTGCATGTCTGTATGTCTATCCATACTAGCTATGGTGTAACCTATTTATGTACATGTGTTATATCTACGAGGACATTTGTTTATATGTTTGTTAGGTATATATCAATTAATGTTGTATGTGTTTGTATATATATATATATATATATATATATATATATATATATGTGTGTGTGTATATATATATATATATATATATATATATATATATATATATATGTCTGTACATTCTTTATTTCATATATTTATTTAGTTTAAGTCTGTGGATATATATCTATACACAAATGTATATATCCATATATAGACATTACGTGTAGAAACTAGCATTCATTTGCTATGCTGTGAGCGGATTACACACGCACAGGTGCACATGCATATCCTTATTGTGGGTTACATATGTTTACTAAGTCTTTGTGCTTACGTGGGCTTTATTACTTGTGACAGTACCAGTAAAATATGTGTAATCCTGTTAACGGACATATGCGAAACACACGTTCACCTTTACATATTTAAATGTCTGTACAGCACAGACGCATTCATTACACTTTAACATTATATGTGCTGTAGTCGTAGTTGAACCGGGACTGAATTCACGTTGGCCGGATGCTGTAACCACTATACTTTTGGTGTTCTGACTCATTTATATGCATACCCATAGTACATAGCTACATTAACATATGCCTCACCGCTTCACTTACGACACAGGCATCCATTCTCCTGCTGGGAAAAATGCTACATATTACACATTCCCTATTCCCTACTGCTCTGGACCCAAGCTGCATATTTAATCACTGCAGGGATATTCAGAACCCCAAGGCTTATAGTCCTGACACATACAAGTCTTTAATTGTCAGGGTGTTCATGTGGTGATCTGGGTTTAGGCTTGTCCACCTGGTGAATGGAACTGCCCTGACCGTGTTCAAATTTCAGACAAAGCACATGGACAGAGTTTGTCCATTTTAAACAATACATAATCCACGGTGAGTGGTGTTCCCATTCACATTTGACTATTTCCTGTATTCATTCATATGAGGATTATTATTTTGGACATGAATTAACTATGAATTAACTACAGGTATGCAGTAGTACAGTAAACATATGTGAATGTTTGTTAAAGTAAAAATGTACGGACCTCTGTAATACTCGGGGACTACCCCATATCCTTCACAACATTTCATGCTAATGTACATACTATTATTCTGTGAACTTTCGAAGTTTGTGAGAGCAGTATTTACATCTGTCCCTATTTGTCCACCCATCATTTTAGGCTTTGTCCAGATTTTGTTGCTGTAATAGGTTGAGAGGTGGTGTCGGTATGTGATTGAGTTGAATATATACTGTTGATAATTCAGTGGGGAGTAGGGTTACCACCTCTTCCTCTTTGCGAGGGGAAGTCCCACTTTGGACAGTTGTGTCCTGCGATGAAACCTAAGACATGGCAAATGTCCTGTGATTTTCAGACAAAGGTATATTTCTTATTTTCTTCAATAGTTGTATGATACAGGTATTTTGTATCTGAAACACATAACTATTATTTGGGATAGCATAAGCAATTCAAATGCTATGAAATAAGCTTTTATCTTGGCAAACAAGTGTAATTCTGTCCTTTGCACTGGCCGGAGGTATGTTTTATCCTGCAAATTCTCACATTTCTACAAAAGATGTCCCACCTTGGGCATCTGAACAGGTGGCAACCCTAGTGGGGAGACCTGCTTGGTGGACAGGTGTTCCATCCTGCGTAGTATGTTTTGCATGTCTGTCTAGAAAATGAACAGTACCATGACTACACATACATGTTTTGTCCAGATGTGTACAGTACTAGACACCGTGGCGTGTAAACAACTCTGATGTTTCAACAGGTTACTTATCCCACGCGGGATGTACACACATTTTGCCAGAACATGAACGTGCGGGCATTTGGATTTACGTAACTGTGATGGGATGTTTACAAACGTGGGATACATATTTGCAATCCTGACACTGCCTAGGACGATACTTCCTACTACATATGGGGAATACTCGCTATGTGTAGGTGTACGGCTGCGCAAGGCTGGTAGCTGGATTTGTTGGACATTCGGACATGGGTGCGGGTTATGTGCTATACAGGGGTTGTTGCGTATTGCATTTGCATGCATGGGTTCTGCATTTGGATGTCCCGGTTCCGCATATAGCATCCTATGTGTATGTGCCAGTTACGTTCCTGTTCATGTGTATAGCACATTTTAATATTCATATGTTTGTGTGAGTTTGGTATACAATTTGGACTGTCAGGTTTCTTTACGGTTGTTATATGGCCACAACTGCCCAGCTGTGTACTATCACTACCACTGTGGGATTGCTGGTGACCCTGCCCATGGGGCTAGACGTGTGTATTGGCGATGCGCTGACATGATGCGCTTCACTTCCACTGGGTATAACTACTTACAGTGCAGTACATTACGGACACACGATTTTAAATATCATTTGTTCCATGGACAGAAACTCATATTGTGTTGCGTGCATTTCTGTTTGGTTCTCAATTTTGTGTGGCTGGGAACTGTCTTGCATGCTTTTCATACGTTTCATTATCCACGGACACTGATAGGTGCGATTACTATTGCAGGCAGACTATAATATTGAGCAGTTTAGGTTGCTCATCAACAGCCGATATTGACACGCCTCCGGGCGCAGCTTAGTAACGCCCCATGCACTCGCGCACGTGTCCTATGCACGTGGATGTGGTGGCAGCGCACCTTCATTAATATGCATATGGCGTTACTACACCATATATACGCCCCACAGCCGGCGTAGGCCTTACACCGGCCTTGCGCCGAGCTTCATGAATCCGGGGGAAAGCCTTTTATAAAGTGTTAGGAATCTGTCTTTCTTGGGTCAGGGATTTCCTAAATAAGCCAGGGTGCTAAAAGAACATTAAAAAGTCTTTTCTGATTCCCTCTCTTAGGATTGTGTTTATGAGTTATCTGTTGGACACCTTAGTACAAAGAGCCCCCCCCCCCCCCACAGAAAAAATAGATCTGTATTTAGATCGATTCCTGGGGTTTTCCTGTCATATTTCTGTCTCGGAATATCTCAGGATTGTGGATCTCATTGCATTTTTGATTCTCATGGTACCTCTTGCATGATTCCACATGAGAAAGATGCAATGGTGTCAACTCTCTCGAGTCCTGGCCTCAGCACTCATTGTAGTTTCAAATTCCAGTTCTGGGATTTATAAAAAGGGAAATCACATGGTGAAGACATCAAACTTTTCAAAATCCAGGTCTACCATTACCTTCTACTTCTCTAAAGTAGTCACAACAGATGTTCATCATTCTTACTACCTTGATGACATTTTGGGTTATCTGCCAAGGATCATTTGAACATCTACTGTTATCCTAAGTTTACTTACATAACTGTACTCTCTTCCTTCCTCATTCAAGAAAATTGAAGGCCACAGAAAAGAGAGCTATATTCAAAAAAATATGAAATTAACTGCACTGTTTCTACCCTGGAAAACTGGAAGGTAATTCATAGAGTTCATCCTGTAATAGTCTGTCAGTCCATGGAACCTGCCCAAACAGAATGTCTGTACTTTCTGCACAAAGAGAAATACAGAATTCGGTATGGGTAGAGAAGGCCCATGCAGAGACTAGCTAGAATTGTACTCCATTTTGGAGCCCTATGGCAGGAATATGGCATTCTTGAAACGTCACAGTCTGCCTAATGTCTAATACCACACCATCCATTGCAACAGCGTCATCTAATGGCTTGTGAATGAGACTGCAGATCATGGCTGTCATGAGCTCTACATAATGTTGGGGGGGGTCCAAGTCTAGTCGTTCCATTATAACCTCTTCAAGTAGGAATAAATGAACAGCAGAGACAGTGTCCACCTCTCCTCCTTTGAAAGTATATCAATTGGAACTAGAGGAAACATCTAATTTATGGATACTCTGTAACCATCTGATGGCTCATATGAAGGCTGTTACTAGGGAGTCCCTCAACAGGCATGGAGATAGTCATGCAAGTACAGGAACACTGGATGTTCCTTAATTTGTAAAGCTTGTGCCACAATGACAACCTTGATAAAAATACTTGGTAAAAATAGACCCAACAGAATCACTTTGTACTGAGGGTGCTACCCACTCAGAATGAATTAGCAGAGCCGTGTGTGGTATCTCAGTTACTGATGTGCCACCGTGTCTGTCTTGCCCACTGACATCCTGTACCAAGTGGCAGCAGGGGCATGTCACTGAATTGGTCATGATCTATAAACTTATTTATTAGATGTGCTCATTGAAGCCACTAAGTTCCAAAATAGATGGGAAATTTCTATTCTCTTTGAGACAAAGAAGAGGCAGAAATAGATGTCAGTGCTGCTGTTTCTGGAAGTGGATCTGGATGCAAGGAGACCAAAGTAGAGTATGGATCTGTTCACAGAGTTTTGTGAGCATCACTTGGTCTTGAACTCTAACCTTTTCTGAGACAGAACGTACAAACTTTGATATGCCTCTGTTCAGCAACGTTTATAACCCATCAGTGTATACCAGTATATAGAAGGAGGTACATTTCTCACATAGAGCCACGTATACAACTCCCTTTGTGTCACAATTGTAATTACCATTGATAAAATAATTTTTTTATTAACATTAAATCTATTACCTGGGTGAATAAATTTACATTGAGGGCACATACCACATTTTCGCATTCCCACTATTTTGTCTTTAGATTATTTTATCAATGGTAATTACAATTGTGACACAAAGGGAGTTGTATACGTGGCTCTATGTGAGAAATGTCCCTCCTTCTATATAGGCAAAACTGAGAGAAAAATAAAGAAAAGAGTTTATGAACACCTTTACGCCATAGGTAGGAGGGATTTGACAAATGCACTTGCCAGGCATATTTTAGAGTACCCTGACCACTGTTTTGTATTCAGTGTGGTTCACCAGATTAAAAATGATATAAGGGGAGGCCTCTGGAAGTTGTGTTTAGAAGATCAAGAACTTTTCTGGCAGATCAGAACATGTGCACATCTCCCCCAGGGATGAATGACTATGCTTCTATTAAGTGTATTCTGAAATTAAAAGCTCTTCTTAGATAAATACTTTTAAGCTAAAGGGTTCATTCGACTCCCCACAATATTTTTATTTATTTATGTACAGTAAGATGTTCCCTCATTTAAATAATAGTGTTTCTTGTGTTTTTTGTTTTCTACTTAAAGGCTTGAAGTAGCTGTACCATATTTATTTGATGGTTATCCATTTGTGTTTAAGCTAGCTGACATAGTTCATTGTATGAGTAGTATTTTAGGAATTTAGCATGCCATACATATAGGTTTCTGTATTCAAAAGAATGTGAACGAAATGGTGTGTTTTTTTATATAATGTAGCTTGGTCTCCTTGAGAATGGTTACAATTTAGTATCTTATATATATATATATATATATATATATATATATATATATATATATATATATATATATATATATATATATTTTTTTAGACATTTTTAGGTAGTCTTATTAAATTATAAATTGAGATTGGTTAATTAGTTTATTGTTAAACAAGGTGTGTTGCTTATATAAATAGAGGGCTGTGAAAATTGCTTAATGTCTGATGAAGGCAGAGCATTTGCTTGGCTGAAAGCACTCACATTCAATAAACTGTCCGTGCCGTTGTTTTTTACCAGCCTGTTTCTGCTTGTTTCCGTTTTTGTTTCTACTAGGCATCTTGCCTCTACAGACTCTGTTTTTGGGAATCCTTGGATTCTTATGATTCAGTTGAGGAGAGTTGGCTTATGTAGAACAGTTATCTACAGGTTTGTATGCTGATTCTGATGCAGAGAACATCCTAGCCTCAACATCACCAACTAAGGACTTCACTTTTGGGAAAACACTCCCAAAAATGATGGAGTATTTCCACTGAAATACTTAGGATTATCCTCGGTCTAAGAGGAGGATAAGAATTTTTGAAGCTCCCTGAGTATAAACCTTTGGCCATTCTTTCAGTTCTAGAAGCAGTGGATGATGATATTTCATGGTTATTCCTGCAGCCTAACTCCTGGTCACCTGCTCCTAGGAAGCTATGCCATTTCTGTGGAGTCGTGGATTCCCATAAACACCTTTTTAGGGACTTACTGCTGATCCTGCAGTAGTGACTCAGGGTCCTGAGGGAGCACTTCTAGAAATCCATTGCCAAATAATGAGGAGGGAAGGACCCTGGACTGATTCGGCAAAAACATCTATACTCCTGCCACCCTGGTCATTGGAGCTGTCAGTTGTAGTTCCATATAAGTACCAGGAAAGCCTGCTGGACCATATGAAAGTAAAACTGCAGGGGATGGAAGACAGAGCTCTCCAAAGAATTGCTGGACACCTGCAACTCCCTCACTCAAGTTGCAAAGCATTCTTTGCATTGTGGCTATTGGTTCATAGGTAATAACTAGATTCTCTGTCTTTGCAGGCCATTTTAAACCTAACCAGTTTTCCTTTTTGTACTTGAAATAACCTACCCCATTTGGTTATGGAGTGGCCTTACCTATCCCATGCCAATAATTATGTATTACCCCTAATAAGAATAGCTGGGATCATAGCATAGATAATTTAAGGGGACCAATGCATAGTTAGGAGTTGCCTCTGTCCATTAGTAGTATTAGGCTTCCTTTAGAAGAATCAAGCAAGGGCATTTGCCTCAAGATCTGTTATCGAGCAACATGCCTGGTTAAGGGAGCAAGCCTTTCCAGATCATGTTATGTTTGAGATTCTAAATGCTCCTTTAAACAAAATGTCTTCTTATTTTGACCCAAGGCTGAGGCTGTTTTCAAAAAAACTGGAGAAGGCTAAATCTTTGCAGAATGTCAAGGACTTTCTGCAAGTTCACCCACCCAGGTTTTGTAGAAACTATTTCACTAAGTATTGAATCTTTCTTCCCTCTCAGCACAGACTAGAAGAGATAGGTTCGAAGGGTAGAATACAAGATAACATAAAAGATGACAACCAGTACCTACTTCTAAGGCTAGTGGACCCCATCCCCAGGGACCCAGCTGGGAGCAGTCATGACTCAGCTGGTTCTGTCTCACCACTCTCTCTCTCTCAAAATAGATAAGAAGATGGTTGATCTTAAGTCCACCCCAACTACCCCCACCCTCCTTCATCCAAAGACTGTCTCTCTTTTTACAATGAATAGACCGAGACTTACCCATGCAGGTGGTGCTAAGCATTATTAAAGCAGGCTACAGACTTTCTTTTGCCTCTCTCCCAAAGCCTGCAGGGCATTCCTACTGTCCCAATAAATCAAGTAGAAGAAGCTCTCTTCCTGGGAGTCTGCTTTTACAGCAAGTATCCATAGAAGAGGTACCCTCCCAAGAAAGGGGGAAGGAGGGTTAATCAAGACATTTTCTTGTTCTAAGAAAGGGAAATTGGATACCCATATTAGACTATCAAGACTGAACTGATTTCTCCTGGTACCCAAGTTCAAAATGCTCACAAGTTGGTTACCTTCACATTCTCATTGCAGAGTATCAATTCTCTGCACTCTCCTTTGGCTTATCTACTGCACCCAGAATATTCACCAAGGGCCTTGCTTCAGTAATAGCATACTGCAGGACCAAGGGCATTCAGATATATATATTTACCTAGACTTCCTGATACAAGGAAATTCTCTGTAGAAGCTTCCTTCTGTCTTATGCTTTACTATGACCATTTTTTCCTTCCTGGATTGCACCCTAAATATAAAGAAATCCAATCTCTGTCCATTTTACAAGTCTGTCTTTCTAGGGTCTTTGTTGGACAGAGACCTTCAAAGGGATTTCTTCCCAGAGGAAAAGGTGACTTTCCTGGCAAACTACTTCCAGTCTGTTCTCCCCCTCTTAGCAGTACTAGTATAGTAGGTACTCAGACTTCTGGGATACATGGCCTAATGTGTCCTTATGATTCCCCTAGCCAGGCTTCACATATGAAACATTCAATGGTATCTAAAGAGCGTTTGGATCCAGCACAGCCAGTGTGTTAACCAAAAAATTATACTTCTTCTCTGTTTGAAAAGGGAAATCTAGTGGTGGATCTCTGATCCCTACCAAAACTTAGGGGTACCATTCTGGAGTCCATAATCAAACCAAACTTTGAATACAGGTGCTCAGACCTAGCTTGGGGCGCACATTCCAACAGCAAGCAAGTTCAAAGAAAATGGCAGCAAAGCTTTCCAAACTAAATCCCACACAAATCTAAAGGAAATGAACATTCTCAAGGAAGTTCTAACCTTCAATGAGCTATGGAAACCAGGGACGTTACTGATAGACAGACAATACCACAGTGATGTATATGAACACACAAGGGAGCACTCACTGCTATCCCCTGTGTCACCTGACCATGTCTTTGTGGGACACAGCTCATGTCTTGAGGCTACACTTTCTAGCCCACTACCTGCCAGGAGAAAACAGTTCTCTTGCAGATCACCTCAGTGGGTCAGAAGTGAACCCTTGAGATTGAACAAGAATGTATTCAGTCTCATTTGCCTATCTTGGGGTGTGCTAGTACTAAATCTTTTTGCTACAGATCAAAACAATCAGCTGAAAAGAATTCTGCTCAATGGACAAACTTTCTAAGGGCTGGAGGACAGATATTCTTTTATGGATTCTCTCCCATTCCAGTCATCTCCGGAGTACTGCAAAAAATCAGGGAGGAAGGAAGAAAGGGGCAATAGTGATACTGATAGCACCATTTTTGGCAAGACAACATTGGTTCTCTCTCCTACACAGCTCAAGCAGGGAAAAGCCATGGTTGCTTCCTTAACAGGTGGACCTTCTAACTCTGAATAGGGGCTCCACCATACATCCTAACCTCAGTAAACTGAGGTTGACAACTTAGTTAATTCACAAACTGCTTCATTAGGACTCGTTTTGGACAAAGACATATTCCACATTTTAAAAGACGCCAGAAAACCTAGTGCCTGTTATATTTCAAAATGGAAAATGTTTTCAGTTTGATGTCGGCAACAGAGTATCTCCCAAAGTTTGGCAGAGATCAACCATGTTCTTATCTATCTTACACATTTATTCAACTCTGGTGTGTCTTACTCATCCATTAAAATACACTTTTCAGCCATCCTCACCTGCCTTCCTATGCAGACTTATCTTTTCTCTCAACCCCTTATGATGCAATACTTTATGGGTATTAGCCACCTGAGTCCTCCCAGAAGAGTTCCCTCTCCTACTTGAGATCTCAATTTTGTGCTGGAAAAGCTTATTCTGCCACCATCTGAACCATAAGCTAAAGCTGACATTAGATTTCTGATTGGCAAACAGCCTTTTTAGTTGCTATCACCTCTGCTAGAGTGGTTTTCAAAACTGCATCCCTTATATGTCCACCAGGACAATGTTACCCTCAGGACTAACCCCTCCTTCATGCCAAAAGTGCTCTCTGAACTTTCTCCAAATCAGTCCATCCATCTCCTTGCCTTAATCCCCATCCCCATCCCCATCCCCAAGAATCAGGAGGAATGTATCCTACATTAACTGGCTATTCACTGGTAACTGCGATATTGTCTGGACAGGTCCAAGGCAGTTAGAAAGTCCAGCAAACTTTGTGTAGCCTTCACTAGCAACAAACAAGAAAATCCTGTCAGCGAAAAGAAAATTCAGATTGGATTTCCAGCTGTATTGGTTTTGTTACCAACATTATGAAAAGCAAATTCCACAACATATCAGAGCTCATTCTACTAGGGCTACTGGTAATGCTTTTCTTAGCTGGGTTTCCTCCAGGGAAATTTTAAAGGCTGCCACTTGGTCCTCAGTGCACACCTTTACCAAACATTACAGTCTTCATATTTTCTCCAAAACCAGTGCTAGATTTGCATTTGCAGTCTTGCAAGATATTCTAGCTTCTGCTTATTCCTTTCTCCTTCAGCCTCCCCTTTTCTCAATTTTGGGAATCCTCCCATATAGTTCTTAGTGCAACAGTGAAGTGTGAACATAGCACAGCTGTGTATACTTTGTATAAATGTAGATTTTCAAGTGTTTTCACTGTTGCAGTACATCTACCCTCCCTCCTTTCTTCCCAACTGTCATTCTGTAAGGTTGGGGTGGGCATTTCTTCCCCCTGCCACCCCCTCCATTGTACCTCATTAGGTCTTTAGGGTGCATTCTTCTGCACTATGAGAACCTTGGATGTCTTTTGCTCTGGGCCTGGAGCTTCCATTTGGTGGCTTCTCCTTTCTTGTGGGAGCAAGAAAGACCTGTAAGATGGCACTGACCAATGAACATATTATACCCAGACATCCTGATGTCAGGTGCAGGGCATCCACCAGCTCAGAAGGGAGGGAGATAAATCTGGTATTTGGGCCAGCCAAGGGCTACATCAGTGAGAATAACCCATATAGTTAGTACTACAACAGTAAAGACACTCAAACATCTACATTTGTGGTAAGTATGCACAGCTATACTTTTTCTTGTCTGAGAAGGTTAACACTGGTCTTAGGTCAGAGAAAGGACACAAAATTGACACGTTTCCTATATATATATATATATATATATATATATATATATATATATATATATATATATATATATACACACAAACCCATAATATATACGTGTGTGTGTGTGTGTGTGTGTGTGTGTGTGTGTGTGTGTATAATCTCCCTATATACAGTGAGTATTCATATCTTGGTGTTTTTCCTGCTGCTGACAGGTCTTTCAAGTCTTTGATGGTTTGGCAATGTTTCGGATTACTATTCTGCATCTTACTTATACGGATGCCAGCATTTACATAATTTTTAATAAGAACTAAAAAAAAAAAAAAAAGAATTTTCCACAAACTCCTCCTTTAAGTATATCTTCCCCTCCCAAATAAACAAGTGGATTTGTGTCAGATAAATATCCTCTTACATTTCCACATTTAGTGTTTATTCTGTTTAGAGCATAACCTTGGCAATGAAGTCTGTGAGATAAAATTTGATTCTGCTGCCAGCTGACTCGTATGTCCGGGCCATATACAAAAGTTTAAAGCTACTGTAGCGTACGTGTAATGTCAAACACAGATCTAGTCGTATGTCGGTCATAAAGTGACACGGACATGTACTAAGCCTCAGAATGTTTCTGCCACCAGTCAGAACGTCTTCTCCAGTTGTTGGCTCGTCGGCACAGTTGTGAATTCTGATCCAGATAAGTGCCTCGTTGGGTTTTTTGTCTTGTTGTTTTGTGTGCTGCTGTTGTTAGTGGATATCTGCTTCAAAGAGTAAAGATGGATTCATATAATGAAGTGTCCCCAGGTTCAGATGCAACTTATGGTAGGTTTCTTATACATTTTGTATCTGTGTTTGTCTTAGTATGTATTTATGTACTATTAACCATTCACCTATTGAATAAATATGTATAAACCTTCAGTCCATGAATCCCAAAATTAGATGCATGGAAAATATAGGAAAAAACATAACAATCCAGCACTCAATGCAGTAAGATAACAACATTTATTAAAGGAGCCACTTCATCAAGACAGGCTGATTTTGGTAAATTAGCTTCATCAGTATCACCTTGTGTTGCCAGTTCCAATCAAAAGTTCAGTATAGAGTCACATAATAAACATTCATCAAATTATCTAAACACTGTGAATAATATACAAGAAATAATTGTCCAGAATTAAATAAAACATACAAGACATGATGTTCAATGAACACTGGCATATAGGTTGTAGTGCCCTGCTACTACTCTCCATCTGGCAGTCTGTCAAAACTCCTTCCACTGCCTGTCTGTGAGGGTGTAGAACCAATCACGTGGCAGGACCACAGTTAGAACCCTTTCAGTTTTCTAGGGTCCAACAGGAAGAGCATATGGAAGCATAATATTTGCAAACACCTACTGTTCCAAACTAAAAGCCACACACATAACAATCAAAAACTTTGCTGAACCAAAACACAGCAACTCCAGCAACTAACTATATACACCCAACAAAAGAGGGATGGTGGGAGAGTAATGCCACAGTCAGAGAAGATCTTTGAGATATATTGCCTCACTGAAACTTGGTAATATCAGTTGCAGAACTCTGATAATATGAATTTTCTTTTGAGTTTTATTTCCTCCCTTTATCTTTTCTATCAATGCTTGAATAGTGTACTCTGCTGCTTTGACTATTTTTTTCTGATTTGAAAGTTTGCATGTTTCTGTTTTTACTTTGACTATCACAATAAGGCCTGTTTATTAAAGGTTTCATTGGAAGGTTTGACAGGAAAATGTACCAATATTTATTACATTTTTTTAGGGATTATGATTATTTGATGATTACAGCATTTTAAAGTATTTTTCCTTTAAACTCCAAATTTGGCACCATTTTGCATGTTAAACATTTCTGACAGGAATTTTTCACCAGTTTATGATTTATTTCTTGTCTCATAGTGTTTTAGGCTGTACCCATTCATTTGGACTGAAACTAGCTGTTTTTAACAAAA
Organism: Protopterus annectens; assembly: GCF_019279795.1. Lineage (NCBI taxonomy): Eukaryota > Metazoa > Chordata > Ceratodontiformes > Protopteridae > Protopterus > Protopterus annectens. The sequence goes on from NC_056735.1 coordinate 1,279,118,380, forward strand.
TCTTGGACTTTTGAGCAAGTCTCTAAACACAGAGACTGAATGTCTACAAAATGAACTTAGTATAAGTCTGAGATGGCCATTTCTAAGGATATTCCCTTTTGTCTGAGTTATGACATTCTCGGACTTCATATATGTAAGTTTGGAGGTGTAAGGGGCTTGTCCCCACATTAGTGAGTGCTGGAGGTTTGCTCCTATGCAAAAGATAAGTTTAAAGTGGAAAAGAGATCTTGTAAGGTATAAACCAAACAGGCTTCACGACAGTCAAAGGCTTTATTTGACAAAACAAAAGAAAAGTGTCCTGGCAAGTACAAATATAAGTAAATTTCACTTAGCGCTTTCACCCATACATCAACTTGGGCATCATCACAGTAAAAAGTGAGACGCAAGTTCCAGTTCTTAAAAAACAATTCATACACACGCCCCCTTGTTAAAACCAATCAGGAATGCTAAACAATTAAATTTTTAAAATTCAAAATTAAAATTAAAAATAAAAAATATATTCAAAGAAACAACAAAATAACCAATAAAGTTCAATGCAAATCTAACCAATACTGTCTCATACTATACAATAGAATACAATGCTGTACATAACACACCAACCTGATGAAAAACAATAATCGTAGTTTTAGAAAAAGTTGTCTATTGTGAATTTTGTACATTTTGTAATGCATAGTACACCTGAAGTGATGTAAGTTCATGTATAACTGTGTAATCGATAATTGTATAAATTATTGTTTCATATTAAACACAGTAGGACCTGTATTTAAAATACTGAATAGTGAGATGTGTTCATTGATCCCTGATGACCTAGATGCATCCAATCTAAGCTGCCACAAACACTCATTGACCTCCAATAGGGTCTTAGCATCACCACCTTTCTCATTGTGTGGAATCCTATCCACTACAAAAAAATAAAAACTTTTTAAAATTAGTGCAACTCTGACTGTGCACAAAAAGAGCATTAGTGTTTTTTTTGTTCCTTATGTCTCTTGTGTGCTCTAAAATCCTAAGCCTTAATTTTCTAATAGTTTTCCCTACGTAAAATGTAGGACAGCTTAGACATGTGGCAATGTGTACCACCATTTTGGTATTGCAGTTGCAAAACCCTGGACATCTAATAGTTCTACTAAAGTTGTGCACTGCTACATAAGGACCATTGTTGATGTACTTGCAAGTACTACACAAACCACATTTGCTCATTCTAGAATTCTTATATAAATCAGGATTGACATCCATCTCCATCAGCTCCTTCAAATTCTTACCTCTACTGTAGGTAAAAACAGGTGTAACACCTACAATAGTTGTAACGTCATTAGTAAGAACACTTTGCCATGTATTGTAAATAATATTCTTGATCTTGCCAGCAACATCGTTGTAAGGCAAGACCATAGCCCGCCTCATATTACATCCTTCAAGGCCTTCTGTAATTTTGTCAGTACTAATAATATTATCTCGAGTATCCTTCGCCAAACCCCCTCTCAATATTGTTTTAAAGACTGTGTGTCTTTTCTCCACCACTTCTAACCTTATTTTCGACAATATATCGTGGGGGTAGCCTTTCTCAATCAACATGCCCACCAAGTTAGATACTTCAGTCTCATACTGGTTGTCATCACTAATAAGCCTTGACAACCTTACCCTTTGTCCCTTCATGATGTTCTTTTTCTGAAAAAATGGGTGGCAACTCTGAAAATGTAAAAAAGAGTTTGACTAAGTCTTTTTACGATATATGCTGGACTTTAAAGTACCTTTTTCTTTGTCCTTATATAATAGTATATCAAGAAAATCACATCTTTCTTCCTGTATTCTGTGTGTAAATTTAAGATGTTGTTTTACCTAAGTAGTTAATAAAATCCAGAATCTCTTCCACAGTCCCCCTCCAAAAAATCAATATATCGTCCAGGTAATGCAAATATAATATAACTTTCTGCATATACTCAGAGGTGAACACCCACCTTCTTCATCTTCACGATTTGTTCTTTTCTTTGGGGTTTTGTGTGTGTGTGTGTGTGTGTGTGTGTGTGTGTGTGTTTTTGGCAAGTCAGCACTTAGCATTTTGAGTGCACACGTTCTAATAGGGAGCCATTTTGTGCTTTGAACTGCTACAGAAAATACTGTCATTTTCTCAGTGCAGTGTTTAGAATAGTATCCCTCCATAAATAGTCTTTAGACTGCTATTTAAAGGAAGAATAGTGGGATTTGTCCATCTTCTTACTTGGCTGACCACGTAGCCAGTATTTGGTATTGAACTGCCTAGTTTCTTGTCCCTTGAAACAATGGACTCGGCCTCCCCATCTGCACTGAAAAAAAACAAAACAAAAGAATAAATAAAAAAAAAATATGCCTCAGCCTATGGCTTGTGACTCTACAGTAGCCCTGACTTCAGGCAGGCTATCTGACTACATGCCTTCTATTACCTTCAGGACCCCTGGGGTGGTTGTGTTACCACAACTGTACATGACAAGAGAGTTAGATACATCCTCCAGGGCTGTATCATTGCCTGCAGGTGTGAGAGAACTAAATCTGTTAGGTGCAGAATCTGTTGCCAATATCAATAATTTTCCCCCACAGGATTTTCCCATTGGTGTTGTGCATGCCAAAGAGAGACAGAATACCCACCATGTGGTGAAACAGCAGTCTGTTTTTTCACCTGAGATTATAGCTAAGGCCAGGTTCATTGTTCAACCATTTGACTACTGGGTCCATAATTGAGTTATGAGTAACACTGGCTCTTCCCCCACTGATCACTCTGCTTTAGATCCTCCTTTTAAAGGAGATTCTGTGTGTGAGGTCTCTGACCTGTCTGAGTCAGATCATTCAGGTTCCTCTGATAACAAACAGGTACCTAATCATATGTTTTCTTTTTCTCAAATGACTAGATTTAGAGGTGTATTCAACAAGGAACTATCTATGGCTGCCTTCAGATTAACAGGGCTTATGATCGCTAGGTGTATGAGGCCCAGTTATTGAGACCTTTCCTCTATTAATTCCAAAGATGGAGGATGTCTTTCTTTTTGAAAAAAAAAAAAGAAAGCTTGTGGTCCCACCCCCCACACACTTTATTGAGGCTTTGCCTAAGACAGTGTTTTAAGAAATTTAGGGTATGCTCAGCCTTCTCTGTCCTTCAAACATCTTTGTCTGCAGACCCTGCTTCAGTGTCCTAGTGACATTTGGTAATATAGAAAACCATATCTTCTAAGCTAGTCCCTCAAGATAAACTAGGCAAGTGGCTAGAATCTCAGGGAAAGAAGCTGGCACAGTCCAGCATGGTAGCTTTTAGTGTTTAACTATCATTGATTTATGTAGAAGTTTGTCCGGAGATGCATGTATACTATAGATGAGTTTGCTGCATCCTTGCTTGCAGAGCAAAAGGTCTGTGTTAAATATATTGCCTCACATTTCTCAGGTGTCAAAACATTGCCTTTAAAAGTTCTTTGGAGGGGGCTGATACTATTTCTAGAAGAGCGGCATTGTCAGTGGTGATTAGGGCTATATTTGCTTGCAGTCCTAATTTTTTTCTGATGAGCTAAAAAAAATAGATTTTGAATGCTCCTTTTGAGTCTGATTATGTGTTTGGAGCAGCAACTAATCAGATCCCTGAACACTGGGATGACAGAGGTAAATTGATGCAAGGAGCGTTGAGAATGTTCCATATTCCCAAGTTTTCCTCATTTAAGCAAGATAAATTTGGAGGCCTAACAAATAGAAGTCCCAGCTGAACAACCAAGGTAATAAAAGAAAATTGCAGGAAAACACCACCAAACCAACAAGAAGGGTTCTCTTTCTGAAAAGGCTGCCTGATCTCCCAAATGTTTTTGCTGAGGCATGACACCCACCTTTATCAACTCACTCATTGGGTGCTTCATCTCTCAAGTTAGTTCTCAGCAAGGTGGCCTGGCTGACAGTGGTTTCCAATAAATGGGTGCTAAACATTGCTGGCAGGAAAAAGACCACCCACATCCATTCAAGGTGGGGGTTGCCCTTCAGTTGCTGGACTTGGGGGGTCATAGAATTGGTCCCTACTTTGGAAAGAGTGAAAGGTTTCTAATCCAGAATTTTCTTGCTTCACAAAAAAGAACGGTTATGGATGCTAATGTTGGATCATTCTTTTCTGAATACATTTGTAAAGGTCCCCAAGTTCAAGATGCTTACCCTGCAGACAGTGCTTCCTCTGTTGCCAGACAACTGCTTCATGGTGACCCTGGACTTGAAGGATGCCTATCATCCTATCCCTTTTGTTCATCACTTCAGGAGATGTGTGAGATTTGTTGTGTCAGTTTTGTACTTTGTATTTATCCACTGCTCCTCAAGTGTTCTCTAAGTGCCTTGCTGTAGTAGTGGCCCACTGTCAGATTCTGAGCATTCACATCTTTCCATACTTGGACGACTTGCTGATCTATGCAAAATCTGTGTCCAGGTGTTTGGAATTGCTAGAGAAGGTTTTGACCTTACTCTCCCATCTAAGGTTAAAGATGAACCTCCAAACTTTATATCCAAAATTCTCCCAAATAGTCATCTTCCTGTGGTACTTGACCAATTCCAACAAGAGAATGGCCCTTCTTTCCAAAGACAAGGTCTTGTTGTTCCATACAGTGTTTCAAGAATTCTCAGAGAGGAATGTCACCTTTGTGTGAGAATTTCTAAAAATTCTTGGACTGGTGACATCCATAATTCTGATGATACCACTGGCCTGACTTCACATGAGAATAATTCAGTGACATTTCTGCAGTTGTGGAACCCAGCATCTCCATTCCATGGAATTCCTGTTGTCAGTGCAGACCTTCACCAGATGAGAGTTACAGTGGTGGGGAAATCAGTAGTTGAATATCAGTTTAGGGCTTCCTTTCTCCCTCTCCCCCCTGGTGCCAGTACAATCTGTCCAAATTTGTCTGACTTTGGCTGGGAACCTGTGTTAATAGGAATGCAAGTGCAAGCCATTTGGGGACATAAGAAGGCACAGAAACAAATCAGTATCAAGGAGATGTTGGCATTGATTCATGTCTTGGAAGTCCTTCACCACCTTTGGACTCCAGGTCCTCTTCTAGTTGTTACGAACACCACAGTAATGTGGTACTTCAAGAGACAAAACAGCTGGATTCTGTTAGACATCCTTGTAGTTATGTCTGGAGGACAGATGCATTCAGTTTCCCTTGCACATAAATATTCTTGTATGCATTTCCACCCTTTTCACTAATTCACAAGGTGCTTCTGAAAGTTCAGAGAAATGCCAAAGATCATTGTGGTGACCCCCTATTGGCACAGACAGTCTTGGTTCTCCCTGTTAATTGTATTGGCCAAGGGCAATTATCACTGACCTACTAACACATTGGACCTGCTCACACAGTCTCTAGGGCAATGGATGGATTCCATCTGGACTCCATATAGGTACTTGTTTCATGAGCATACATGCAAATGTTAAAGGAGGTCACAAGACCTGCTACTAGAAAATTTTATGTTTAGAAATGGATGAGGTTTTCTTCCTGAGGTTAATATCTCTCTGTTCTTGAAATATTTGTGAGCTATTTCAGGATGGCTTATCATATGCATCTATTTAGGTGCACTTAGTGGCCATTTCTACCTGTCTGCCAATGGATCCTCCCCTTCTGTTTTGCTGAAATAGTTGTTGAAAGGAGTATTGCATATGAGACTCTCTGCAAGCAAATTCTTGCTTCGTGGGATCACAATTGTGTTCTTGAAAAACTGACCTTACCACCTATTGAACCAGCAGCTTAAGCTGATCTCAAGTTCTTAATGTGGAAAACTGTTTTGCTTAGTGGTCTGACATTTGCAAGGAAAGTTTTTGAGCTACAAACTCTAATGGTGGGATAACCCTATCTGATTTTCCACAGGGATAGGGTTGTATTACACATTAATCTTTCTTTCGTGCCAAAAATTGTCCTAGAATTCACTCTGTCAGTCTAGTAATCTCCCTGTGTTCTTTTTAGAACCTAAGAATAAGGTTCATACCTTGGATATGATTAGGCAGATCAGGTACTACCTTGACAGAACAAAGCCATCTAAGAAAACCAAAAGGCTTTTTATTCCCTTGTCTGGGGCAAAGAAAGGTCAGTTGACTATTAGCAACCGGTTGCACATTGGTTGTCCTCTGGTACTGATTTTTGTTACACCACCATGGAAAAGCCAAGGTAAATGCACATTCCACCAGAGTCTTTTCCTCTTCTGTAGCATATTGGAAAGGAGTGGATTCTAGAAGTGTTCTAGATGCAGCAACTTGATCTGCCATCCATGGACTGTAGAAAACTGAAAGGGTTCTCTCTGCGAGTGCGAAGGGATGTCCTGGTCCTGCCCGATGATTGATTCTTCACCCTTAGGCAGTCAGAGGAGTTTTCATGCTTTGATAGATTGTTGGAGGGAGAGCAGCAGGGCACTGCTACCCATATGAAAGTAACACAGTGAACTGAGATCTGAGACAGCAGTTTCACCATCATCTGATCCGAGCTCCAAGCTCCTTCCCTTACCCATAATACCCCTCCATCTCCTTCTTTCCCTCAGATCTCGTTTGCTGCGGCTTTGCCAAGCAGCATGGTCTACAGCTGCAGGCATGGTAGGCACTTTTTCTGCTTTTTTCTTAGTTGCTGTAAGTGTAGGTAGGTTTCTTCTGTCCTTTGCCTTCGCTCCCCTCGTTTTGCATCATGTTTCCCGTTCAAAAAAAAAAAAAAGTTGTTTTCTGTGTTGTAGGTAGAGCAGGCTTTATCTCCCTTCCCCATCCTTGTAAGTGAGTGTGTGTGAGTGTTGGGGTCGGGTTGTTTAATTTAAACTTTTTGGTACATCGTACCTTCTCTGTTAGCATGGCAGATCAGCAGGCCAAGCTGGTCTTTAGAAAGTGCACAGTGTGTGGCCATAAGTTGTCTCTGGTGGATGGCCACACTCTGTGTTTTGTGTGTCTTGGTCAGCCCATCTTTCTTCAGACTGCCATATTTGTGCGAGGTTCAACCCCAGGACCTTAAAGGATCATAGGGCAAAATTGATCCACAAGGTACTTCTCCCTGCCATGGAGGTGGCTACCTCTTCTTCCATTGCAATCACGGCTATGCCCACCCCTTCAACTTCAGTTACTGTCCCTTCCTCTCCCTCCCAGGCTTTGACTCAACCTTCTGGACAGAGGCCTGTGGATAGGGAGTCGAAAAAAGAGAGGAGCAAAGAGATAGAGGGAGACAAAGGGAGGAAGAGATCCCCGGACCGGTCAGATCCGGTGGGTCCGCCTTCTAAACAGCCAGATTTTTCCAGGCCAACTTCTCCTCGGCTCCAATCATTGAGATTTTTGATGGAGCCAGAGGAGCTTAGACCTCTTTCCAGAGCCTCAGTACACTGACCCTCCCGGCCGGCATCGGTGGCCTCATCGCGGTCCACCAGAAGTCTATCTGAAGTTTACATGGACAAAATGATGCAAAGATTTATTCTCACCCAGATTCAGATGGAGTTCTTACCAGCCCCCTCTCCCACTGGAGGTGGGAGCTCACTTCCCTATTTTAACCAGATATCTCCTTCTCCAGGCTGACCCCCGGTATCTGAGTTTGTGGAGTTGAGAGTTCCCGGAGTCAGGGGGTCGGCACCGATGGTACCATGTACCTCGATGCCGGCCATTACCTTGAGCATATCGGATCCAACTAGTTTGGACCCAAGGGACTGGGTCTTTCTCCTTTGGCTCCGATGCTGTCTGGTCAAGGCCTACCCCTCGGTATCTCAGCTGTGTTTGGTTCGGCTCCGATCCCCATGCCGGATCCGGGGAGAGCAGTTTCCTTACCAGTTTCTCAGGAGGCTCACTCTCCCTCGGCTTTCAATGTGGTGGAGAGGGTTTTTTCCAGGGGATTGAAACCCCTGACCATCTCATCGGATTCTGCCCCAACTCCCTCCCTCACCTCTGGGTGCGTCTTCAGCCATTTTGTCCATGCAGGGACAGCCCATGCTCGATGTGCCCCAGACTGTTTTCCTCAAGGAACCACAAGTAGTTTGTGAGCCCTCTCCGGAGAGTCCCACCAAAGAGATCCCTCGCATGTGAAAGTGCAAAAGGAGGCACCTGGACTCCTCTCCAGAGTCCCTCACTGAGGATACCGATTCAGAGGAAGGGGAAGGTTCCCCCAGATCACCTCCCAATGATGTCTCCTTTGGAGACATCATGGAAATCCTGCACCAGCAGGGGGGTTGAAACACACCCAAACCTTCCTTGGATGAGTCAGTGATCCTGGAGCCCTTCAACACAGGCCCATCTACCTCCTGGGTGTCCACTTCCCGCGGATCCCTTGGTGGACCTTATAACCACCAGGCCGTGGAAGGAGCTGGACACCGTGGAGCCAAACCCCAGGTACCCCGATAAAATCTTGAGCCCTCCAGTAGACAGACCTAGTTGGAACAAGGGGTCCCCAGTGGACACCATGGTGGTAGTGGCTGCCACTAAAAAAGAACTAGCCCAGGAAAGTTCTACGGTCCAACCCCCTGACTGAGAGTCCAGAACAATGGGTCATCTGGGGAAAGCGGACATATGCTTCAGCCACCATATCTATAAGGGTGCTGAATTATTTGCCCCACGTCACTGGACTACAGCAAGACTTGGTCATGGAGTTCACTGAGTCAACTCCAGAGTCCATGTCGTCAGAGGATAAATGCACATTCTCCGTGCAGATGGCTACTCTCAAAGCAGTTACTTATATGTTCATGCTCTGCCTCTCACATGCTAATGAAGGAGCAGCAAGGGCTGCCGGGTCCGGCATTGCCATGAGGCAAAACGCCTAGCTTAGGCTTTGTCAATTCACGGAACCCTTTAAGGCGTCTTTTGCGAATGCCTGTTATGATGGTTCTTCCTTGTTTGGGAAGACAGTTCGTGAGACATTAGTCCAGAGTGTGAAGGATGAGAAGACACTGTCTAATGTCAGAATCTGCTTCTCTAACCCCCAAAGATCCTTTTCCAAGAATCAGAGGGGGAAAAAGAAGATATGGTTCCAGAAATGACAATATTCCCGGGAAACTCAGGGCTCACCTTCCCCTAGAGGCAGATGGGGTCAGGACAGATGGCCCAGAGGCAGGGAGTGTCCGAGAAATTTTGGGTCTCAAGAACCATTCTCAGACAGGCCTGCACAGCAGCCCTGAAGGGTTGCCCGATGGCTTTGCTCTGGAGGCAGTCAGGGGTCGCCTTTCTATGCACCTGACGGCATGGGAGTCCATGTCATCTGACCATTGGGCGCTTCAAATATCCAGAGGGTATACCATCCCATTTCTGACTCCTCTCATTCCACCAAAACACCTCCTGGATGTTCTACCCGTGCAAAGGGAGGCAGCAGCACTTGAAATAAAAAAGCTGCTAAGGAAAAGGGTTGTCTAGCCATCCCCCTATATCAGTCTAGATCAGGCATCTATTCCAGGTTCTTTTTGGTGCCAAAAAACATGGGGGACCTAAGACCTATTCTGGATCTTTCCACTCTAAACCTGTCAGTTGCCAAAGAGAAGTTCCAGATGGTCACTCTACAATCCGTCCTGACTTACCTGCAGGAGAATGACTGGATGTGCTCAACAGATCTGCAGGACACTTACTACCACATCAAAATGCACAGACACTCCAGGAGATTACTCCACTTTCGGCCAATCACTATCAGTTCCGAGCCCTACCCTTCGGTCTCACCACAGCCGCCCCCAGGGTGTTCACCAAGGTCATGGCAGTAGTAGCAGCTCACCTGAGGCTTCAGGGGATACAGGTTTCCCTGCACCTGGACAATTGGCTCCTTGCCGCTCCCACCAGGTGTCTACTTTGTCAGGCCAGAGACTATTTCCTGAAATTTTCAGACTTGCTGGGCATTACAGTCAACATATCCAAGTCTTCTCTAGACCCTGTTCAGGTCTTAGACTACATAGGAGCGAGAATCTATACGTTACAAACCAAGGCCTTTCTAACTCCAAAGAGAGTCTGGAACTTATGACTTCATGTATTCATGATCTTTCAGTCTCATCTTTCTCCAGCCAAGGCGGTTTTAAGAGCCCTAGGTTCTATGGCAGCCACCATTACTCTTCTCCCCTGTGCTCATCTTTGGTGGATACGCTCCCCGGAGCTAGTCGAGGGATGTACATTTATTGCAGCCCCTCCCCAAGCCACGGTGACCATGGATGCCTCACAACTAGGGTGGGGGGGGGGCATTGCTCGGGCAGGACAGTCCAAGGCACGTGGTTACTGAACGAGACCAAATTGCATATCAGTGTTCTAGAGATGAGGGCGGTCTTATTTAGCATTGCAGGCCCTTCATGCCTTTCTTCTTCTGGGAACGATTGCAATTCAGGCAGAAAATATGTCAGTGGTCTGGTACATCAACACGCAGGGAGGAATGAGAGCTTACCCCCTTTGTCGCGAGGCCATGAGAGTGTGGGAATGGGCGATCTCCACCAGACATTTTCTGGTAGCAACGCACATTCTGGGTTGATCCAACATACTGGCGGATAAACTGAGCAGGACTATTCTAATGCCTTTGGAGTGGTCTCTGAATCCTTCTGTAGAGGAGCAGATCTTCCTCAAGTGGGATTGCCCTTGCTGTGATCTCTTCGCATTTCCTTCCAATGCGAAGCGCAGCAAGTTCTTCACTATGATCCCCCCACTGGGAGGAATCCCTCCAGGGACACTCTGGTCCATGCTTGGCCTCCCGGTCTTCTTTATGCTTATCCCCCTTTACTTCTCCTGACAAAATTTCTCCAGAAGCCTCGCCGATTGGGAAGCAGATTCATCCTCATTGCCCCATTCTGGCCTCGCCAAATCTGGTTTCCCTGTCTTTGGTCTCATCTGGTAGTTCCTCCTTGGATCCTGGATCCAATACCGGATCTCATTTTGCACCCCTCAAGGGTCCCTCATCCAAAGCTGGGCAGTCTGAAGCTCACTGCTTGGCTGCTCCAGTTCCCTTGATTGCTAGGACTCCCGGTCTGTCTTACCTGGTCAAGACTATTCTGATAGCAGCTCATAAATCGTCTACCAGAAAAATATACTTTAGCAAATGGAAGTGTTTTTCTATCTGGACTTCTCAGAGGGATTTGGACCCTGTCGCAGCTCCTATTGCAGCAGTCCTTGAGTTCTTGGCATACATTTTTCAGCAGGGTGCCAGCTCATTTACAGTGAAAGTTCAAATGGTTGCCATTTCCAGTTTCCATGTAGGTGAGATGCTCCAGACTTTGCAAAACCTTTATTAAAGGTACCTTTCTTTTAAGACCCATTTGAAGATCCTACCCCTCCTTGGGACCTTACCCTTGTTTTGCAAGCTTTGGTTGCTCTTCCCTTTGAACCTACTGCTTCTGTGGACTTGAAATTTTTATCCTGGAAGACAGTTTTTCTAGTAGCTATTACCTCTGCTGAGTGTCAGAACTTCAGGCATTATCTGTAAAACCTCCATATATGATTTTTTATAAAGACAGGGTTTCACTTCATACTAACCCTTCCTTTCTGCCTAAAGTGGCCTCAGAATCAAATATCAATCAATCAATCAATCAATCAATCAATTAATTTACCTGTCTTCTTTCTAAATTTTCAGAACAGGGGTGAATATAAATTGCATTTGTTAGACATGCATAGACAGCTATGTTTCTACTTGCACAGGACCAAAACCCATCACAAGTCTGACCAGTTGTTTGTGTCCTTTGCTACACCCTTTCTGGACAAACTGGTCTCTATGGTGACCATTGCCAGATGGATTTCCCTTTGCATCCTTCAGGTTTACAAAGATAAAGGTATGTCCCTTCCGGGTAGGATAAATCCCCATTCTACCAGGTGCATGGCTACGTCAGCTGCCTTTTGGTCTAGTGTGTCTTTGGATGATATTTGTTTGGCGGCTACTTGGTCCTCATCTCACATCTTCATTTTTTATTATAAATTGGACATGGTTTCCAGAGGGAGAGCATCCTTTGGCTCTGTCTTGCTCTGAGGGCCTCCCATGGGTTTTGGTAACTGGGGACTCTGTCCCACAGGTTGATGATCAAATGAAGTCTACTACTTCAGATAAAGAAGTTATGTACTCACCATAACATTCCATCTGAGTAGTTAGACTTTATTTGTCATCAACCGTCCCTCCCTCCTTCCCCGTGGCCTTCTCTTGGTGTTTTCTGCATTGGCAGACAGGAGAGAGTGCCCTCGCAGTTCTCCTGTTTTTCTTTGTTTCAGAAAGTTTTGGGGTCGGGTACGTTAGGGGTATAGCAAACTTGATCTGGGGGAAGGAAGGAGATGAAGGGGTGTTATGTGTAAGGGGAGGAGCTTGGATCAGATACTGGTGAAACTGCCATCTCAGATCCGGTCCGGGTCTGACAACCCACAGGGTGATGACAAATTAAGTCTAACTACTCAGATGGAACATTATGGTGAGTACATAACTTCTTTTTTTATGAACATACACAGTTAAAGGTAAGTGAAACTTATGCAGTTGTACTTTTTCAAAAGCAAAAAATCAGGTGCAGTTCTAACCCACTTAAAAACAATTTCAATATAATGTAGATGTATATTAATATATTTAGAAATGTTTTCATATACTCTGTTGTTGTCCCCATTCTTCCTTAACATATAGGCTCGGATCTGATTTGGCCCCATATTCCAGACTTTGAACCCAGCTCCTCCTCTACCCATAGTACCCTATTCCATCCCCACTGCCACAGATCTCGTTTGTCACCATCGCAAACAGACATAGATTTCACTCTGTAGTGTTATTAGATTTTTTTGTCAGTTTAAACATTTTTTTCTTGTAGTTTATTCTTGTGTTCTTCCTTGTGGACATCAGATAAGCCAGCGGGATTTAAGAAATGTACATTTTGTGGGTATAAAATCCAAAATTCGGATGCCCACAAGGAGTACATATACTGTTTTGGGTCTGGGCACTTGGACACTGCTTGTAAGAACTGCTCCATGTTTCCCTACTGTATCTTCTTCACAGACTCAAATCCCCTCCAAATCTAGCAAATCTGCTTCTCTGAAGCAAAGGAAATGCTCCTCTCCAAAGTTCCCCAGGTCTTCTTTAGAGACGCCTTTAAAAACAGAAAAATGTCAGAGCTGACACTGTTGGATACAAAGAGATGACATTTGGATCTGAAGCCATCAGATCCTAAGGCTTCAGCTTCAGTTTTTACTAAGTGTCCTACAGTACCACCCTCAGATCAGAAAAAGGGTACGTCATATAGGAGTACTACTCCAGAATGTATTATTAAGCCAATTTCACCCACCCTGCCTTTTAAATTGCTTCAGACTCCAAAGAAGCATCCAATGCCTGCATCCACTAAGTCTTCTAGGTCCTTCAAAAGCTTATTAGAAGTGGATGTAGATAGGATGATGCAAAAATTTCTCAGAGCTCAGATCTGGATGGGGGTCTTATCACCTCCGTCCTCTATCGGGTCCATGAGTATGCCTACCATGTCGAAAACCATCTTATCTCCTTCTCTGATCTTTCCAATGGTTTCGGAGTCCCAGGATCTGAAATTCTGAAGAGGTCCGGTGTCAGTTCCAAGGAAAGCTTTTTCCTGTACTCCAACTATATCCTTGACTAGTTCTGCTCTTATACCCTCTGATCAGAATGGGTCTTGAAGCCAAAGTGTCCCTTTCAGGGGAAGCCTGGTAGCCTATGACTACCAGGCTGTTCATCCAGATACCCTTCTCTCTATGCATCTCTCCCTATCCCTTTTCATTTGGAAACAGATTACCAGAGACTCTTGGGTCCTATCTATCATAAAACAGAGATACTGCATGACTTAGGAGGCAAGACATACTCCTAAAGGCATGCCTGAACCCCCCCCTCCCCCGAGATCAACTACCATCCTTCCCCCAGTCCTACAGGAACTTCTCTCTTAGGGAACCATTCAGGAAGTCCCTTCTCTTCCAAGAGGGAAGGGGTTCTACTCAAGAATTTTCCTGGTCCCCAGAAAAGAAGGCCCCTGGAGGCCAATTCTGGATTTATCACACCTCAACACCTTCCTCCTGATTCCGTCCTTTTGGATGCTTTCCCTACCTACTCTTCTGCCCCTGATCCTTCCTCAGGCCTTCTTAGTATCCTTGGATATAAAGGATGCCTACTTACACATCCCAATTCATCCTCTCTTCAGAAAATTCCTCCGCTTCTCAGTGGACTCTGCACACTTTCAGTTCTGTGCTTTACTATTTGGTCTCTGTACGGCTCCAGGAGTATTTACAAAATGTCTGGCCCCAGTCATGACCTTTGCCAAGACACACGGAATACAACTTTTCCCTTACCTCAACAACATCCGCATTCAGGCTACATCAAGTTCCATGGCCTCACAACACCTGGGCTTTACCATCTTCCTCTTAAGAGAACTGGGGTTTACAATAAACCTCAAAAATCATCTCTGTTACCCACACAGGATCAGGTGTTTCTGGGATGTCAGATTCAAACAAGGGAAATGATGGTCTGCCTTCCCCCAGAAAAAATTGTGATTCTCAGCCAGGGAATTCCTCAGAATCCTAAGATTCATGGCCTCGGCCATTCCCATGGTACTTCTGGCAAGTCTTTACATGAGGAAGTTCCAGTGGTACTTAAGAAAAATCTGGAAACAACACCCTTCATCCCCTGGAGGTCGTGATCCCCATGCTCCCATGCCTGGCCAGGGAACTGAATTGGTGGACAACCCAGATACAGTCAAGTCCTGGCCTGCCCTTACAACCACCGTCCCCCAACCAGGATCTCTTTACAGATGCATCAGACACAGGGTGGGGTGCAACCTTAGGAGAATGGAGAGTGAGGAACACATGGATCCTCACTCAACAGAAAAACACATCATTATCAATGAAATGAGAGCCTTGATATTGGCCTTGATAATTTTCAAGGATCAGCTTCTACCAGGCACTTTGAGGTGATACAGCAACAAATGGGGGAGGGGGGCAAGGTCCTACCTCCTGTGCAGGCTGGCACTGCAGGCTTGGAAATTGTCTTGGAAAAACAGATCCTCCTCCAAGCGGTATACATCTCTTCTGCAGACAATGTGATGGCAGATTCATTAATCAGGACCATGACCCTATCTCACGAGTGGATGCTGAACGGGGATGTGGGGTATTCTAGATGTGGATCTCTTTGCCTCCCCATGTACAGACAGCCCCCAACCTTCTGCTCCCAGGCACCACATCCAGAAGCATGGAAGGTGGATGCTCTTTCAATCCCCTGGAAGGGGATTGTATACTTATCCATCCCCCCTTCCCTCTCATACAGAGAGTAATACTGAAAATTCAGAAGGAACAGATTCAAATCTTGCTGGTGATTCCCTGTTGCCAAGGCAGCATTGGTTCCCCCTATTACTACGTCTAACCAAGGGCAATCACCATGTTACCCCACCAAATGGACCTACTCACACAGGAGAAAGGAATACTCTTACAACCCCAACTGTCCACACTGAATCTTACACTGTGGGTGATAGGGTGCTGATTCCCTTCAGACACCTATACACAGAGGACATGCTTCAGGTTTTGCATGAGGCCAGGACACCAACTACGAGGAAATCTTACCTGTCTAAGTGGAAGAGATTTTCTATATGGTGTCAGAAAAACAACCAGAGCCCCAGTGGTTTGTCCTACCTGTGTGACCTAATGGAGTCTGGGCATTCCTACTCCTCCAATAAAACCCATCTGTCTGCCATCTCAGCTTGCTTGCCCCGGTACCATCTTTGGCTTCAAGGTTAGAAGTCTTTTTGAAAGGGAGACTGCATCGCAGGCCCCCAAGGAAGACCATTCCGCCTCCTTGGGATCTAAATTTTGTCCTGGAGAAATCGACTCTCCCACCCTTTAAACCAGCCAATGACTGCCCCTTCCAACACTGCACTTGGAAAACAGTACTCTTGGTGGCCATCCCTTCTGCCAGAAGGGTTCTGATACTCCATGCCCTTATGGCCTCTCCCCCTTTCACTGTCTTCCACAAGGACAGGGTATGCTTACGTATTAACCCAACCTTCATGCCTAAAGTGTAAGTGAGCTGTCCTTTAACCAGGCTATTAATCTGCCAACCTTTTTTCCCTCCACAAAACCCGACAGAGAGGATAGTTCACTCCTTAGATGTACACAGACAATTCTGATACCATTTGGCCAAGACCAAACCTATCCACAAGTCTGACAGGTTCTTCATCTCTTATCACCCCAAATCCCTGGGGCACCCTGTTTCCAAACAAACCATATCCTCTTGGATATCTAAAACCATCTCAGTTTGTTACACAACCTATGGTAAGTTGCTGACCTCCCCTGTCAAGGCACACTCCACTAGGGCAGTGTCCTCCTCAGGAGTATTCTTTAAAGGTTTGGACAGAGCATCTATTCTCGAAGCAGCTATGTGGTCCTCTGTACATGCATTCACTAAGCACTGCAAATTGGACATTGTCTCTAGAGCCAGAGCAGGATTTTCCAGAGCCATCCTCCATGGGTTCGTGGAAAGTGCTTCTGGTCCTCCACCCATCTCTTAGGAAAGGAGCTTTTGCACTCTCCCTGATGTTATGGATACAGCAGCATATGAATAGAAGGACATAGTATTGTTGTGTAAGAACTTACCATAACTTTAGATGTCCTTGTCTTCTATATGCTGCTGTATAGTTTCCCCACTTAGCCCTACCTCCTGCACTTGCCTGACTCCTGGAGTACCCACTCCATAGCCACTAATTCCAGCAGCATTCATTTCTGAAGTGGTTGCGTGCTGACATCCACTTTATAGCCGACATCTGTTTATGACTAACGTCTTCATGGAGAGACACGGGACATCGCACGCACCCTAGCGGTAGCATTTAACTTTTGTATAATGGACGGACGTATGAGAGTTCACCAGAGGCAAACTCCCTGATGTTATGGATACAGCAGCATATAGAAGAGAAGGGCATTTAAAGTTATGGTAAGTTCTTACACAACAATACTTTATCTCCAGAGAGAACTACCCTCTCATGTTTCAGACCCTAACCCTTTTCTCTCATTGGTTCCGAGCACTGAGTTGATCTGACCTGTTCCACAGGGACAGCCAGTTCTAATAACCGTCCAACACATTCTATTAGAGGAAGTTCCCCTCTTCTGACACCTTGACTGAACACCCCACGGAGGAGATGCATTGGAAGAGAATGTGCAAAAGGAGACACATTGACTCCTCAATGGAGTCTGTCATAGAAGATACCAATTTTGATGAATGGGAGGGGTCCCGCAGATGACCACTGGATGACATCTCCTCAGGAGATATTTTAGAAATCCTAAAACAGAAAGGTGGCTGGTCTTTCCAAAACCCCTCACTGGAAGAATCGGTATATTTGGAGACTTTTGGTTTTGGCTGGTCTATGTCTTTGGTTACCCACCCCCCACCCCCCTAACCCCCAGCAGATGAACTTACTGATTTTTTTTTTCTTTGTGCTTGGAAGGAACCGGATGTAAAATATTATTAGCAGTGACCAGACACTGTACTACTGTATCCGTTAATATTTATTTGTATTCGTACAAATTCTTGCCAGACTGTTAATACTGTCAGAGTTATTTCAATTCTGTTATAACACAGCTAGACACATATAACTACAGACTGATGTACACTCAGTCCAAAGATGTCACTAAAGAGTGAACATACTGTCCCATTTATATACTCTTTTAAATGTCAAACAATGTTATTTTTAATGTCCTTGTGACTTGTTCTGGTTTCTGTTTGTATCATGAAAAAGCCCATTGGTTATTTCTAGCCTGGACAGTTTCTCTTGAAATGACAAATATTATTTTTGTTTTATGTCCTTCTTTGGTTATTTTCTTCCTTGCTGTATCTGAAGACTTCACAAAAAGTCTCTCCACGTCATCTTTGCGTCACGAAGTGTCTGTATTTTATTTTATTTTATTTCTGCATCTGAAAGCTCACAGAAAGTCAACTTCCTTTTTTTCTATAACAGGATGCCATTTACAGCAAGTCCACAGCTATATGTTATTGCTATCTAAGCTGAACATTTACAAGAAATCTTTTTAATAAAAGGTCATCACTTAACTGTTCTTGCAAAGCAAGCCATAAAATGCTGTTTGGCCTTGCATATTTTCTTCACTGTACACACAGTATAATTTTGCGGAAAAGCATTTTAATTTATACAGTCTCTATCACCAGATACTGTCAAACCCATTCCCAAAAGACCCAACAAATTTTTAGCCCTGCTGACAGAATGACCACACTGATGCAAAGGAGTCCCAGGTGATGCTATGGTGTTGGCAGCAGCCAACAAGAAAGAGATAGTGCAACAGAGCTCTGCTGTCCATCCGCCAAACAGGGAGTCTAGACTGTTGGACAGATTTGGAAAGCGAGTCTTTGCTTCTGCAACCTTTGCCCTGAGGTCACTAAATTACCTGGCACACTTTACTACTTCGGAGAGATTTGACCAAAGAATTTTTAAATGCTCTCTGAGTCTGTCTGCTGAGGACTTCAAAAGAACATCCTCGCAACTGGCCACTCTCTTATCCATATC
This sequence comes from Protopterus annectens, assembly GCF_019279795.1. Classification (NCBI taxonomy): domain Eukaryota; kingdom Metazoa; phylum Chordata; order Ceratodontiformes; family Protopteridae; genus Protopterus; species Protopterus annectens. The sequence goes on from NC_056735.1 coordinate 1,279,136,797, forward strand.
AAATGCTTCGATGAGGTTGATCTCTCAGTGGAAGGAACCTCACTAGCAGCCAGTTCAGGCATTGTTATAAGAAGACATGCCTGGATGTGGCTTTGCAACTTGCGGAGCCCTTTAAGATGTCATTTATCAGTGCCTCTTTTAATGACACTTTGTTGTTTGGGCCATCAGTAAAACAGACACCCTCAGCAAGCAAGATGGAAAGATTGTCTGCAGTGGGAATCAAGTTTTCTACACCTCAACAAATCATTTCCAGGAATCAGAGAGATGATAAGAAGATTTGGTTCAGAAAATGTCAAAAACCTTTCCAAGATCTGCGCTTTGACAATTCCTCCAGAGGCAGAGGAGAAAATTTAAATGGTAGACATTGCCCTAGAGGCAGAGGAGGTCCGCAAAACTAGGGCTTCAGAGATTCTTTTTCAGACAGACCATTTCAGTGCTCCTGAAGTGCTGCCCAACTGCCAAACTCTGAAGGCAGTTATGGGGGTCAATTGTCTTTGTAATCAGACACCTAGGCAAGTATAACACGAGTCACATGGATGCTAAGAATAATATCCAGGAGTTATTGCATACCATTTTTCATTCTTTCAGCTCACAAAAAGAAGAAGAAACCTCTGATGTTTTACTCAGTCAAAGGAAGGCAGCAGCACAAGAAATCCAAAAGCTGCTAGACAAGAGTCATCCAAAAGGTCCCGTCAGACCAAATAGGATTTGGAACTTATTCATGCTTCTTTTTAGTGTGAAAGTAAACAGTGGACCTCAGATCCAATTTGGATATAATCAATTTGAATCAGTATGTGAAGAAAGCAAAGTTCAGAATGGTCATGTTCCAGTCCATCCTACCCTTGCTTCACAAGGATGATTGGATATGCTGTATTATCATATCAAAATAGACAGGTGATCTATAAGACATTTACACTTTTGGCTGGGAGCTAGTCATTACCAATTAAAAGCCCTACCCTTTAAACTCACCAGAGCCCACAGGGTGTTTACCAAATGCAGGTCAGTAGTGGCAGCTCATTTGAAACTGAAGGGGTTCCAGGTGTTTTCATACATAGATGACTGGCTCTTCACCATGCTCTCCAAGCATTTCCTTCTACATGCCAGGGATTATTTGCTCCAGATTTGCAAATCATTAGGTATAACAATAAATCATGCCAAGTCATTCCTAATACCCATCCAGGGCCCTGGAGTCCAATGGTTCATTTCTAGATACGAAAACACAAAGAGCATTTCTACCTCCTCATTGCATTTCCACTATCAGAAGCCAGGTTAATTTTGTCCTTGCCCATTCATCTCCTTCGGCAAGGTCAATACTTCAAGCACTAGGTTCCATGGCAGCAGCCATAGTACTACTTCATTTGGCACATTTCTTTATGTAGGTCTCTAATGGACTCTAGCTGTATAGTGGTCCATTCTGTATTAGCCCCTGTCTTTTCCAGTCAAGCTCACCCCAGTTTGCAAACAATACATCCAGTGGGAGTACAATCAGCCGATCTTCATCTAGACAGACCTTTTGTTCTGCCAACCCCAATGGCTTCAGTGACCACAGACACTTCTCAACTGGGGAGGGGGGTATTTGTTGGGAAGAACAGTCCAAGGTATGTGGTCTCTCCAAGAGACCAAGTTGCATATCAATGTTCTTGAAATTCCAAGATGGCTGCACACTGAGTATCAGCTTGTTTTTAGCTCTCCCAGTGTGAAATCAGAAACTTTACAGAGAAGGCCAGTAGACTTGTGTTTATTGGTGAATTTCAGTAACTGCTTAGTAAGTACACTGCTTGGATGTCAAGAATAAAGAAATACAGAAGACCTGGAAAAAAATCAGCTACAAAAAGTGAGGAAGAAACACTGACTAGGGGGAATTCTGCAGGTGCTCAGCAAAAAGTAATGGAACCTTCAGACATGACTTCCAGTAACCTACAGGATGATACAAGGCAGCTGCATATAGACCTGGTCAAAATAAACAAAACACTGATAAGAGTATATTAACACAAACAAAAGTCTGGAACAAATGGAAGAAGCTTTAAACAGATACTCAGATGAGATGATAAAGCTGCAATAGTCAGATGTCGGAATTAAGAAAAGGCTGACTGAACATGAGACTGCTCAGGAAGAGATGTTTCAAGAAATAATAGAATTAGAGGACAGAGCATGTAGGGAAAACTTGAGATTTTCAGCTATAACAGAGAAGCTGGAATGGACAGACTGCATTATATTCATGAAAGCACAAATAAACAGCTGGACTAGTATTCTAGAGCAGGATTTATTAGTTGAACAGGCACATCTTGTGTATGCTCCAAATCTAGCGATAAGAAAGCAACCTAGACCTTTAATAGTAAGGATGCAATCCTACCAGCAGAAATAATTGATTTTGTCAAAACTGTGGCAGAAGGACAAAATACTAAAAGTAGGTGACAGTAGAGTGTTTGTGGAAAATGATTGCTCATTGTACATCAGGCAAAAAAGAAGTAAATTCATCCCTCTCTCTATTCAGAGAATGTCATGATGCAGGTATGAAATTCAAACTGCTATATCCAGCTGTCTTCAAAGTATTCTTCTCTGAAGGGTCAAAATGCAGAAGTTTGTCCAACAAAAACTGAACTGTGAAACAGAAGGAGATTCGGCTACTCACTCCTCTGGTAATAAAGACCACAGAGAGGCTGCACCTCTGAAACCTTTTCCAGTATTTCAACGGAAAATGTTGAAGAGAAGGAAGGGAGCATGAGTGTTGACCAGAAGAATCAAGAGTACATTGGAAATGAAGCAGATACAGGATCTGGGTGATGGAGAAGAACAGTAATATAATCAGTAGCTTAATGTGGGGTTACAAAGCATTAATTATAATTGTGAAATATGATATCACAAGGAAATCTGGAAACATTGGACTTCAGAATTTGTTTGCTGAGTGGGGGACTCAAGTATATGCCCTACTCCATGTCATAAATGTTCGGAAAAATGCTTTGAGGAGGGGAAGAGAAGGGAGAATGCTAACTGTAAGTAAAGAAAACACATTTTCTTAATAGTAATGTGTCTGTGTTGCATGGTTTTCTTTGCATGCTATTTTTGGGTGTAATGGGCATTGTAAACAGGTGTTTTTATTTTTTCCCCTCTTCTCTTTTTCTTCTTGTGCAGTTTTGAGAATAATAGGCAATGTAATGATTACCAAAAAAAGAAAAAGGGAACCTGGGACCGATATTGCCAACATCCTGGCAGACAGGTTCATTGCAAACTTCACCCCCCCTTCACCCCAAAAGGGCCCATAACCATACCAGAAGAATGTAGAGCCCCTGAAATCACAGACATTCAGGTTAAAGCAGCCCTCTCCAAAGCCAAAAGCACAGCATCAATGGGACCGGACGGTGTCCCAGGCTGCATCCTACAAGAGCTCAAAGACGAACTAACCCCTCACCTAAACACGCTGTTCAAACTCAGCCTCTCCACAATCTATGTACCCATAGAGTGGCGCACAGCAACGGTTATTCCACTCCACAAAGGTGGAGCCACAACAGACCCCGGGAACTATCGCCCTATAAGCTTGACTAGCTTGGTCTGCAAGGCTATGGAGCACATCATCATGGAACTCATTAACAGAGACATTGGGAACCTCCAAACACTGGACCCCACCCAGTTCTGCTTTGTTAAGGGCAAATCATGCCTCCTGAACCTGGTGGACTTCTTTGAGACAGCAAGGCTATAGACGAGGGAAAGGTGGTACACGCAGCCTACCTAGACCTCGCAAAGGCCTTCAACACCATTCCCTATTCTGGTATTATAGACAAGCTCACCAGCCTGAACATAAACCTCTACATCACAAGATGGGTTGCCAACTGGCTCACCGACAGAACCCACATGGTGAGAGTTGCGGGAGCTAGGTCCGACTCTAAACCGGTTACAAGTGGCGTTCCCCAGGGTCAGTCCTAGGACCCCTCCTGTTCAGCATATACTTCTCAGAGGTACAGGCAATTACAGGAGGACTATTGCTGACCAAGTTCGCAGATGACTGCAAACTAGGGGCTATAATTGACTCTCCGGCTGACACCTACATCCTCCAAAAGGGTCTCACTGAGACGGATACCTGGTGTCAAAATCATGGCCTCAAGCTAAATGCCAAAAGTGCCTAGTCATCCCCTTTGGAAAAAGCAAAGTACCCACAAACTACCACATAGGTGATAGTCCCCTAAATATGGAAAATGTAATAAGGGATCTGAGGACCCAAGTAGATAGTCATCTCTCCTTTGATAATCACATTGCCAAAGTGGTTAGAAAATCCTTCTATGTGGCCCACCTAATCACAAAAGGGTTCACATCCAGATCAAAAGAGGTCATTGTGCCCCTCTACTCATCACACCCCCATCATAGAGTACAGCGCCCTATTTGGGATGTACTTTACAAGACACCCGAAACAGTTGGAAAGACCACAGAAGTACCTCACCAAGAGGATCACTGGCCTCAAACAGATGCCCTGTGCAGCTCGACTGAAGAAACTCCAGCTGTACTCGGTTGCATACCGCCTACTCAGAAGTGATCTCTGCCTGACATACAAGGCCATGTCCAACCCAGAATTGATGGACATGCTCCACCTAAAGAAAACCATATCCCCTTGAGCCACAAGCTCTAGGGATCTAAACCTCACCACAACAATAAATAGGACGTGCTGGAGGGATAGATTCCTGTCCCAGAGACTTCCCATGCTTGGGAACAAGATTCCAATCTACATTAGGCAGAGCTCCTCACTAACTCTTCAAAAGAAACCTTGACAAGTGGATGGGAAACAGAAAGTATACCCCGGGGATCACTTCAGTGGCTCTGCTGGACAGAGGCACAGGAAACTAATCTAAGGGGGCAGCAAAAGGCAACACATTCTGGCTAGGCTTATACATGCCTTCAGGCAGATAGCCTAGTACCTACCTATAATCCTATGGTTTAAGGGGGCATGACAGAGTTCAAACTTGATGTGCTTCTTTTTCATTCTTGCATGGGAAAATGACTGATTAAGGACCTTTGTTTTAAAACAGAGAGCAAGTAAATGAAAAAAAGAATACTGAATATTATAAGGTAGTTTTTCCTAGCCCTTGCAAATATTTATACTAAGTAAAATTTTGCAGCTTGTCTCCGTGGAGACAGTCTGGAAAAGAGAAACTGGAGTCAGTCTGGTGGAAGATGATTGGCTGAGGGAAAAGGAAAAAAAACAGAGAAACTGGCTAGGACATAATTTTCCCTGAAAACAATCTGGTTTTCCCACGTGTGACAGCTTTAAAGATAACGCAAAACCAGTTAGACTTGAATTAAACTTCTCTCAATTTTTTTTTAAATGCACTGTGGATACTAATATAAATAGGTCCTTTTGTTTTTTTCCTGTTTATCCTTCTTCTCTTTTTTTCTTTGTCCAGTTTTGAAAAATGTAGACACTGCAATGAAAAAAAATGAGGAGGAGAGGACATGGGGGGTGAGTATAAAGGTCTGGTTAACAGAGTATGACAAAATAAAAAGAAGTGTGCTTTTTCCTATGCTTGCATAGGGGAATGACTGGGTAAAAACCATAGGCATTATCCAGTAACAAGTATTACAAAGCATGTAAATGTAAAAGAATATTAAATACTGTAAGTCTTTCTTTCTGATAAGGTATCCTTAGCAGTTCAGTGTCTGGTTTGCATGTCATTAGAAGACAATTTGATAAAGAAAAATGGCTTGGAAAAAGATGTTTACTGAAAGCATTCAAGTGTTTTCTCAACTGGGAGAGTTATATAGATATAAAAATTATAGCACAGACTGTACCATGCGGCAGAGTCTTAGCATGACTAATCTTTCTTTTTGGTTAATTTAGCCTGTCTGTGTAGCTATCAACTTTGAACTTATGTTCTTATTAGGAAGCAAAAACTTCACTATTTGAAGATGTACATAGTTTTGTGTGTTATTGTAAAGTTTGTAGGTTTTAGGAGGGTTTTTTGGGGGGGGAGGTTGGTTGTTCTGTTTGAGGGCTTTCAAAAAAATAAAAAGTTATGTAAGATGGGACATAGGCGCAAATGGATATGACATGAAACAACTGTATAAAAGAACAAACTGCCGGACAGTATATACATGTAACATAAAAGTTGGAACTAGACATTTAGCAAAACAGCAGTTATATATAAAAGGTGGTAATAATAACTATATAAGAAAATGATGCCTTCTATAATGTCTTTCAATCTAAGTGGTCTTAAATATAAAAAGGAAAGAGCAGTGAACTGTATTACAAATGTAGAGTGCAAATAGCTATGCTACAGGAGACACACCTGGAAAGAACTGAACATGTGAATCTGATAAAGAAAGGTTTTCAGGATGGTTATTTAGCGGAATATTTGGGGCAAAGGAAAAGAGGAGTATTTATTTTAATTGCTAGAGGAGCTCCAATAGTGATAGAAGAGGAATAAAGATAATGGAAGATACATAGTACTAAGGGGGTACTGGCTAGGGAGGAGAATTACACTGGCTTGCATTTACATCCCCCCTAAAACTGCTATAATGGAGCTTAAGAAAATTTTGGGAGAAATAATCAGCTTTCAGCAAGGCATATTACTTATAGGTGGAGACTGGAATTTGGTTTGCAACAGTGAAGATGTGTCTGGGGGGCCTAGAAGCGATGATATAACAAGGGAGGGTAGATTTTTGAAGAAATTTATGAAAATGTTTGGCATGGAAGATGTGAATTCAGTACTAGGAGTTTGGAGTGAATTTACATATTACTCACCAAGATACAAAAACTGGGCTAGGCTAGATAGATTTTATATTTCACAGGAACATATGCATTTAACTGAAGGTCGTGAAATGCACCCAATAACTATTTCAGATTATGCACCAATAATAACTAAAATAAAAACGCAAAGTAATGAAATGAAAATGGGAGACTGGCGCTTCCCCACCTATCGGTTGAAAAGAGAGGAATTTAAGGAATGGGTTGTGGACTTAATTCAGGAGCTACTAGAGAAAACAGATTTGTCTTCTGAAAACATAGCTAAGGAGTGGGATAAAATTAAAGTGGAGTTTAAAACTAGGTTGGAAATAAAAGAAAGGGAGATATGGCTAAACAGTGACAAGAATTATTTAGAGGGATTGACAAAAGTTAAAGTATTGCAAAATAGGGGAATCTCTCAGAACTGAAAAAGGAGCAACTGCAGAATGCTAAACAGAAAATAAGGGATTACCTCGATAATATGCATGAGTTTAGAAATATTGCTGTTAAGCAACTGCTTTTTGATAATTCTAGAGCACAAAATCTTTTAGCACAACTCAGGCAACAAAAAGTGGAAAGGGTAGTCACCAAGCTTAGGGAGCCTACAACAAGGAAAATAACAAGAGACCCTGTAGAAGTATTAGAAATATTTAGGAAATGTTATGAACATTTGTATAAAGCAGAGAATTATGGAAATCAAGAAACAGTACAAATGGAAATGTTTAGGGAAGAATTAAATATGCCAAAGTTAGAGGTAGATGAGGCTCAATTACTAACAGGATAGGCAGGGATGAGATAAAAATGGCTACGTATAACCAATGTACAGGAAAGTCCCCAGGAATAGATGGTATTCCTGTAGAAGTTTGGAAGTTAAGAGGGAAAAAACTGATAAAAATCTGGAAGGTTTTGTTTAACAGTATTTTAAGAGGAGGGGAAGTTCCAGCATTCTGGAAGAACGTGGTGGTAACAGTAATACCTAAAGAGGGTAAAGAGCCATCGGATCCAGCTTCATACAAGCCCATTTCAATACTAAGCCATGAATGTTATGATGTCCTATCTCGCCTTCATTCTTGATGGTTGGGTTCAGAATCGAGCATCGCTTCCGACTCGGCCGCATACTAAAGCTCAAGAGCTTTCACTAGCTCAAGGCTACACCCTATCCCAGAACTCGTTTGCCGCTTGAAGCTTTGGGATTGCTTTTTCGCTGGATCAGGCTAAGTTTTGTCCTTTACTATTATATTGAGATACTTTGTGTCAAATTCTAAGTACTTTAACCTTTTTGAGATAGCTTAATCTCCTGGTGTGTTTTTTGAGTGTTGTTGGTTTTCTGCTGGGTTTTTTTTTTTTTTTTTTTTGCTGCTTTTGTGTGGGCTGTCGTTCTCTCTCAGGCCTTTTTCCCTTTCCTGGCTGATTTTTCTATGAATCTGTTTAATTTAGAGGAGTCTTTGTTTTAGCCCATTTTTAGTTAGAGGGCTGTCCTTCCCCTTCCTTTCTCACTCTCTTTATAAAGGTTCACCATTTAAGTTAGAGGCATTTCCATTTAACTTAGAAACCTCTCCCCTAACCCTTCCTTTTTCTTTCTAAAAAAAAAAAAAAAACACTTGGTCTTTTCCTCCTGCTGTGTGTGATTTACCTTTAGTGTAGATTTACATTTAAGTTGTGTTTTTCTTTGTAGCAAGTGATTGGTTGTGACAGTTTTGCTATAATGTCTAAGGATTCAACCAAAGAGATTAAACAGTCCGGGTTTAAGAAGTGTGATTCTTGCACACAAAAAATGTCCTTAACAGACAGGCACACAAGTTGTGTGTATTGTTTAGGAGAAGTTCACCTGCAGGATTCCTGTTCCATATGCCATGGCTTTAGCTCAAGGGTCCTGCAGGAACAGAAAAACAAGCTGATAGTCAAGGGTTTATTGAAAGCGCCTTACAAGACAGCTGTGGAAGGGAATCAGGCCTCGAAATCCTGTGATAGGTCCTCAAAAAAATCAACTTCGTTGGTTCCAAGTGCTGAGCTGAAGAGACGTGAAAAACAAGTATCTTCAGATCCGAAGTCTATCGGGTCCAAGAAGTCAAACTCTCCCTCAGTTCCTTCTGCATCTTCTGAACCATCGGAGCCAAAAAAAGGAGCCGGTCACCCTCCTTGGAGCCAGTCCACGTGGTGCCACCGTCTCCTTTGCTGCAATCTGGGGCTGGTAGCCACAGGTCATCCACCCATTCCTCTCAGTCTTCCAGGTGCTTATCGTATGAAGATGATATGGAGCAGGTGGTTAGGAGGTTGGTTTGGATGCCGGCCCTTGCAAAAATTCTCTCGAGCCCAGCCCAGCCAGATGTGGAGCTGACTACCAAATCTTATTTACCTTCCATTCCTCCTGGAGCATCCCTCCAAGGAGGTCCCTTGGAAGAGAACTTTTAAGAGGAAACACCTAGACTCCCCTGAATCTGTTACATCGGATACAGACTTAGAGCATTCAGAAGGGTCTCCCCTTCTGAAGATGAGTCTGTTTGCCTTGAGGCATTTGGTTCTCAACCCTCCACCTCTTGGATGTCTTCGCCTTTCAACCAGCTCCTTGGTGTAGTCATTCGAAAGGTGTGGGACTCTCCAGAGTCAGTGGAACTAGTTCTGAGGAGGCCCAACAAATTTATTACAGCCCCGGAGGATAATTTCTAACTAAAGGTGTCCCAGTAGATGCTATAGTGGTGGCAACGGCCACCAAGAAAGAATTAACCGAAAATTCTTCATCTGCCAAATAAGGAGTCTCGAACGATGAACAGATACGGGAAGCATATGTTCTCTTCAGTGGCCTTTACCCTTAGGTTGCTGAATTATTTATCCCACTTTACTCGACTTCAGAGGGATCTCCTTAAGTATCTAGAAGATACCCTCCAAGGTGCTACAGCCGGGGGGTTATCTTACAAGGTAAACTCTCAGCTTGCGACCTTAAACTCTATAATAAACTCCTCCATGCACCTCATATCTTATGCGGCCGATGGAGCGAGCAGGGCAGCAGGCACAGGAATAGTTCTGATGAGACATTCCTGGATGCATCTTTGTGAGTTTGCTGAACCCTTCAAGTCTTCCTTTATTGACGCCTCTTTTGACGGCTCGTCTTTGTTCATGCTGAAAGTGAAAGAGACACTTACCAGGTGCGAACAAGATGGCAAAACTCTATCACTCTATCTGCTGTGGGAGTATGTTTCTCCATCCCTACCAGACCTTATCCCAAAGGTCAGAAGGGCAGAAAAATGTGGTTCCAGAAATCCAAAGGAGCTTTGCGGGATGTACATGGTGAATTTTCCCCAGGGGCAGAGGGGGAAAATAACAGAAGACACAACCCTCGCAGCAGAGGGGGTCTGCAGAATCAGGGCGACAGAGATACGTTCTCTGGTAGGCCCTTCCAGTGCTCCTGAAAGGAGGCCTGCCTGTCCACCTCTGAAGGTAGGTGGGGGGAGATTATCGCTGTACCCAAAAGCCTGGCTGGACATCACTTGAGACAAATGGGTACGTTCTGCCATTTCCAGGGGATACAACATTCCTTTTTCCTTTCCATCAAGATCTATCCCAGACATACCTCCTAGTCAAAGGGATCAAGCAAACCTAGAAATTCAAAGGTTGCTATTAAAAAGAGTCATCCAAGAAGTCCCCGTAGACCAAATCAGATCTGGAATTTGCTCAAGGTGTTTTTTAGTTCCAAAAATGACTGGGGACTTTAAACCAGTTTTGGATCTCAGCAGACTGAACAAGTTGGTTAAGAAAACAAAGTTCCGGATGATGACACTGCAGTCTATACTCCCTTTTTTGGGACAAGACAATTGGATGTGCTCCATAGATCTTCAGGTTGCATACTACCATATAAAGATGGACAGGCAATCCCGGAGATATCTACGCTTCTGGCTGTCATTACCAATTCAGAGCTCTGCCCTTTGGTCTCACTACAGCCCCCAGAGTGTTTACCAAATGCATGGCAGTAGTTATGGCTCACCTGAGGTGTCTAGGATTCCAGGTGTTTCCATACTTAGATGACAGGCTCCTGACTGCCTCCACCGAGCATCTACTAACAAGGGCAAGAGACACCACTATTCATCTCTGCTCAGAACTAGGCATTACCATAAATTTTGAAAAGCCTGCCTTATTGCTGTCACAGCATATTACCTATATAGGGGCAGACTTAAACACAAAAGATATAGTTGCAAAACTACCTCATGAAAGAATTCAAACTTTACGCCATCAAGTGTCAATACTGCTCATGAAGGAAGAAGTGCAGGCAAAATTTGTCCTCAAGGTTCTGGGTTCAATGGCAGCTGCAGTAACATTAGTCCCACTGGTGCATCTACACATGAGAATATTACAGTGGCTATTCTGCTGAGTGGTCTATGCAGAAGTTACCCATGTCACACAAGATTCTCATTATGAACACCTGCAAGTGGGACCTACAATGGTGGCTTCAGTCCATGCAGGTAATGATAGGCAGACCATTTGTTCTCCCCCAAAGTGTAGCTACAGTAATCACAGATGCTTCCCAGATTGGGTGGGGGTCATTATCTGGGACAGACTGTCCAAGGGACTTGGCAAGAACACAAATACCACTTGCACATCAATGTCCTAGAAATGAGGGTGGTGCTTCTGGCATTGCAAGCATTCCAGAGATCTCTTCCTACAGGTATGATTGCAATACAGACAATATGTCCGTGGTGTGGTACATCAATAAACAAGCTGGAACCAGATCCTACACCCTCTGTGGAGAGACTCAAAGAGTATGGCAATGGGCAATTTCTTCTCAACATTTTCTGACTGCAGCGCACATCCTGGGGAAATCGTGATAGCAGACAGATTAAGCAGGGCAATTCTTATGCCTCATGAATGGTCCCTGAAACAGGAAATTGCAAACCAAATTTTTTGCAAGTGGGGCCAGCTTGCTGCGACCTCTTTGCCACATCCATCAACTCCAAATGCAGCAGCTACTTTGCCCTAATTCCCTGTCCGGGGCAGTCACCAAGGGATGCAATTGTTCACGATTAGCCCCCGGGTCTTCTGTACACTTTCCCCCTTTTCCGTTAATACCCAAAGTCCTCCAGAAAGCTAAGTCATTTAGTCACAGGCTAATTCTCATTGCTCCTTACTGGCCTCGTCAGATATGGTTCCCCTTTCTATGGCCCCATCTTCAGGAGGAGCCTTGGATCCTGGACCCAGTGCCGGATCTTCTGACTCACTAGTCAGGAAAACTCCACCCCTCTCTTCAAAGCCTCAAGCTGACAGCTTAGTTACTCCACTTTCCATCTTACCCAGGCTTCCAGAACTATCCCTGGCAGTGCGACACATTCTGGTTTCATCGCACAAGAATACAACTAGGAAATTTTATGCAAGCAAATGGAAGAGATTTTCTTGTGGGCTGACAAAAAACATATATTGATGGACATGGATCAGTGTGGTTTTGTGGAGGGGAGGCAAACATTTGACAATATTAACAGAACATTGATGATCCAGAGGGAAGCAGAATTTAAGAAAGTGCCACTTTTATTGGTGGGTCTTGATGCAGATAACACGTTTGACAGACTAGGCTGGGACTTCATGAGCAGTGCAATGGAAGCATTTGCTTTCTCTGATACAGTTATAAGGTTGATTAGAAGAATATATGAGGGATTGGAGGCGCTAATTAAAGTGGGTGGGCCCTCTCTGATAATTTCTGCTTGAGTAGAGGAACCAGGCAGGGTTGTTCACTTTCCCCTTTGTTGTTTGCATTATATTTAGAACCACTGGCAAAGAAAATAGTGTGATAGCCATTTCTGTCCATTTAAAGTGTTTTTTGATTGTATCTGCTTTATTTTCTGAAAAAAAAAAAAAAAAAACTTGTTTTCCTGCCTTTCGACGTTAGTATAGTCCAGTTTTCAGGTTAGTGCTGAATTCAGGGCTGTATTACAAGTTTCTGTGTTTGCCCATACCTTACTTGGATAGAAGGAAGTTTCTCTGTTCACTGTGAGAGAGGGAGCTTTGAGCAGCCTGTCTGTCCCTGGAGAAGTGGTTTCAGCCCAGAAATTAGTATTTTATTGGCCATTTTGGGCTAATTTCTATCCCTTTCATTTCCCTGCTATAAAACCCACATTTGCAAGGTTTTTGTGCTTGTATACAGCTCAGCAAGCTCCTGCCTGGTGCCCTGCAGAGTTCTACAGCAGCAGAGAGACAAAAGAGAGACTTTGGAGTGATTTAAGTATAATTTTTCTGCATTTTCTTGCTGCCTTTAGCTAATTCTGCCTAAACTGCTGATTTTCTAGAATTTCTGTGATTTAAAAAGCTTGTTTCAGCTACATATTGTACTTATTTTACTGCCTGCACATTAACAAAGCCGTTTTTGTGTTTAAATTACCTGTTTAACTTTTGTAGGCTACACACTCAAGTGTGATAGCCATTTCTGTGCATTTAAAGTGTTTTTTTTTTATTGTGTCTGCTTTATATTCTGAAAAAAAAAAAAAAAATACTTGTTTTCCCGCCTTTCTAAGCTAGTATAGTCCAGTTTTCAGGTTAGTGCTGAATTCAGGGCTGTGTTACAAGTTTCTGTGTTTGCCCATACCTTACTTGGATGGAAGGAAGTTTCTCTGTTCACTGTGAGAGACGGAGCTTTGAGCAGCCTATTTGTCCCTGGAGGAGTGGTTTCAGCCCAGAAATTAGTAGTTTATTGGCCATTTTGGACTAATCTCTATCTCTTTCATTCCCCTGCTATAAACCCCACATTTGCACGGTGGTTAGCTAGGGTATAACTATTCCCGGCTCCACAAAGTCTACTCTTCAATTTTTCCCTTGGAACTAGACAAACTTTCAACTTAAGCACTCAAACCATTCACTTCTCATCCCGGCACTTGCTCAAAACTCATAGGAAACACTAATAAACCTTAGCACTAGCCCCCCCTATACTATAGAGAGGGACAAGGCTCTCTATTCGACCTTACCAGCCAATCAGTAAAACAGTTCACTGTGCCTATCCAGGCATATCCAAAGAGCAGTTTCAGGTGTACTCTCTGGTTCAACTGTTGAATCTGGGCATTTTAAGGCAATGTTATAATTGCCTCATGTACACAGACAACCCTCTCCTCCTTCCACCAAACACTAATACATACGAGAGATGCAATTATAAAGCCAAACTGGAGGCTAAGCTCTCTCAACCCAAGACTGGACCAGGCAGTCAAGAGAAGAAGGGAATTACTTGCATCACACCACCAGTCTCACATAGACCTCTGAAACCAGCACAGGTAAAAAAAACACACATAAATGCACAAAAACATACTCAGAGGCTCTAAATAAAAATCTTCAAAAGCAACAGAGACCTCTGAAGCAGACATCCAAGCAACCTCCACCCCCCAACACAAACCATGAAACACATACTTCACAAAACCAGTGTGCCACACAATCACAGCCCTTAATGCAAAATAACATACCCAACACAATAGTAATAGGTGACTCTATAGTCAGGCACACTGATGTCCCACTGACTAGGCTGAACAAGGAGAAGGTTACTGTTAGCTGCCTGTCAGGTGCCAGGATCTGCCACATAACACAAGCACTCAGGTCACTCCAGAACAAGTACAAATATGGCTCTGTCATTGTCCATGTTGGTGTGAATGACCTGAGCCGTACCTCCCTGGACTACATGAAAAGAGACATGGAGGAGCTCTCTGATCACGTAGTCCAGGCCGGTATGACCCTGACCCTGAGTAGCATCCTGCCCTCACCAAGAATGATACCATGGTATAGAGAAAAAATTATCAATTTCAACAATTGGCTAAGCTTCTGGTATCATTCAAAGGGGAACCAGTGTCTGTCAGCCTGGGATGACATGCTCGACAAGCCACGCTGCTTCGCTAGAGACGGCTTGCACCAGTCACCCTTAGGCTTTCGAATACTGGCCAATGCACTTGCCACCCCATAGTGCCTTTTTTAGGCAAGGCTCAAAAGACAAACCCACCACTGTAAATAGCACAAATAACAAAAAACTAAGGGTAATGCTACACAAAGCCAGAAGTCTAAACCTCAAAATGCACGCACTCCTCAGTATGGAGGAAATCAATATATGTGCAGTAATAGAAACCTGGTTTATGGCTCCAGAGAGTACCCCTGTACTACCAGGCTACAACTCATACCATACATTTCGGCCACAAAACCCAGACCGAAATGCAAAAGGCGGGGGAGTATCCATATTCATCAAGGATACCCACACCTCCAGGTTAGTGGCACCGCACGATGCTTCAGAGATCATCCATGTGCAACTAACAACGGGCAAAACTGCTATTCAAATTATAGCTTGCTACAGATCACCCACCATGACTCAGGACCCCCACTCCACATTCCTGGAAACATAAAGGTCCTACCAAACACCCTGATATTGGGTGATTTCAAATACCCAAACATTAACTGGGATAACTACTCAAGTACAAACTCCCTTGCCCAACATTTCCTAGAATTTATAAACTCAAATGCCCTGGATCAACTGGTCAACACCCCCACCAGAGGTGACAACATATTGGACCTGGTCATCATCAACATGGGCAACCGGTATTCCACACCGGAGGTCAACCCCTCACTGGTTAAATCTGACCATAAACTCTGGATATCCACATTCCGCCACCACCCCCAGTCAAAGAAACCACCATGAAAAACTTTTCAGAAGCAAACTTCACGTTACTTAAGACCGAGGTGGGAAGTTTCAAAGTCCCCATGCTAAAGGATAACACTGTCCAAGCTGCAAAATCCTTTACTAATGCACTCTATGGGCACCTGCAAGAATGCATGGATCATGCTATTCCAAACAAAACCAAGACTCACTTCTCCAAGAAAAGGAAACCAGTCTGGTGGACCCCTGCCATAAACAAGCTGTACAATAGAAGGAGGAAACTAGTACAGAAAAGAGTAAAATCCCAAGAAGGGAAGACATCCCTGATCAGTATCTGCAAGAAACTACATTCCCTCATAAAATCATCCAAGGCTAGCTTCGAAAGAAAAATTCCCATGGACTCCAAAGCTAACCACAAGGCATTCTTTAGCTATGTCAAGAATCTAAGTGGCAATTCTCTGATCTGCTCGGAGTTAGTGCAGAATGGCACAAAATACACTGAACCGACCGATATAGCCAACATCCTGGCAGACAGGTTCAGTGCAAACTTCACCCCCTTCTCACCCCCAAAAGGGCCCATAACCATACCAGAAGAATGTAGTGCCCCTGAAATCACAGACACTCTGGTTAAAACAGCCCTCTTCAAAGCCAGAACCACAGCATCAGTGGGACTGGACAGTTTAAATATTGTCCCGAAAGGGTTAAGGGTATGCAAGTACCCTAATAAGGTGAAAGTAGGGTCTGATTTTCATCAGGAAATTTTGAATATTTTTAATAATTGTGGCCTTGATATTTTAAAAGCTATAGTAAAGGAGAATTCAAGGGATATGGAGGGACTTAACTTGAAGCTTGATGAATTGAATAAAGCTATTGTTAATGACCTTCTTTTTTCTATGGATGAAAACCAGAAGAAATATCAGATAATGTTGAAAAATATAGAGAGAAGTTTAGCCAATGTTTTTGAAAGAAAATGTAAAAAGTTAAGGAGGGATATAGAGGAATACAAACAAAAAATAAATTATCCCAACCCAAGAGGCGCTTACAATAATAGTAATAATAATAAAAAAAATAATTTTCAGACTAACCAAGAGATAGTGTTTGATGAAATGGAACAAGGACAGGATAATTTAGTATTGAGCGATGAACAGGAGTTTCCTGCACTAAGAAGGTCTGAGCGAATTAGGAATTACCACCAAAGGAATTTCCAAAAAAACTTTCAGGAGGGGGGGCAAACCAGCGTGCCCAGTTCAGGAACTACAACCGGAACAACCAGAAGTGGTAGTTGAGAAGGAAGATGGGGCAAAAGTTGGGTTACAGAATTGTTTGTTGAAGAAGGAAGGAATAGTCTGTAAAATGAATGGTTATAATATATATAATTATAGTGCCCTGGAGGTGAATGAAGTTTTTTTCCTGCTCTTTATGAAGGGCCTGAAATTTGTACCTAATAAAAAAGCGGATATAAGTAAAGTTTTGATCGATTTAAAATTGTTTATCCGGAAGAAGAATCTTGAACTTATGTTCCAGGGGCAGGAGGGTAACCAAATGGGAATTGGTGTTAATAATTTAAGAAAAAGAAGTATTTATAACCCCCCGATCAACCAGCAGTTAAAAAATTTTGAAAATTTAATGGAGAAAAAAATCAGAAATGAATTATCAAATAGAAGGGTAGCCCCTAACCTTACAAAAGATAAAAATAATTTATTGCAACAACTAACGGGAGATAAGAACATTAGGATTTCAAAACCAGATAAGGGTGGGGGTATGGTCATGATGGAGCAGATATATTATGAATCAAAAATGTTGGAATTATTGGAGAATGAAGATAGATATTGTAGGTGTTCTCTGAATGAGATAAATATAGGCAACCAAAAAGTGGGGGTGGTGCTTAATGACCTGCTTTTGGAGGGATCCATTGATGTTAATACTTTTAGATTTTTGTCTGTGGATAGACCAAAAGTACCTGTTATATTTGGAGTGCCGAAGGTCCATAAAAATTTTTTGAATCCACCCATGAGACCGATTGTTGCCTCTGAAGGTTCAGTGACAGCCTCTATTGCTAAATGGTTGGATGTAAAGCTTAAAGAAATTTTGAAGGAAGGACCAGGTATAGTTAAGGATTCCTGGGACCTCTTAAGGAACTTGAAAGAGGAGCTTTTTGATGAAAATATAATATTTATAACCTTAGATATAATAGATTTATTTTCGTCCATACCCCATAAGGAAGGTATGGAATTATTTGAGGAAGCCTTGATTGAGTATGGAAAATTCTCTCAAAATGACTTTCGTTTGATCCTGACATTGATGGATTTAGTTTTAGCTAATAATTTCATACATTATGAAGGTGAGTTCTTTAGGCAGATCCAGGGAGTTGCTATGGGTGCTTATTCTAGTGCCCATCCACACCATCATAAAAAAGGAATAATAATAAAGGGGCAGTATGTGAGGGGTAGCAGAATGTCTTCTAGAAATAAAGACTTAAAGAAGAATGTGAGAAATTGCATATTATGTTCTTAGAGAGAGGCTACCCCGAGGCCCTAATAATGGAAGTGGAAAATGAGGTGGTGTGTAGTAGACAACAAAAATACTACCCAATTTTAGGGATGGATGAACAAATTAAGGGAATGCGACAGGTAGAAGAGTTTGATGGTTCAAGTAATTTTGTTATGGACTATAATGGTGAAGCAAAATTTATTTTTAATTTAATTAAAACTGAATGGCAGAAGTTTGGTGAGTTGTCTGATCTGAATTGCCTTTTTGAAAATTCATTGAAATGTACTTATAGGAAGGGTAAGAATTTGAAAAATTACTTTGAGACAAAGGGGAGGGGGCAAACTAGAAAAAAGGGCAGAATAGGAACATTTAAATGTGGAAGCTGCCCACAATGCCCTTATATATATGCCCGAGATGCAGTTCATATCCAGAGTAGGGACATATTGGTTAGGAGTACTGAATATGCAAATTGCCACACAAGTGGAATTATTTATTTGAGCATTTGCAAAAAATGTCAAGCTTTCTATGTGGGAAAATCCGAACGTAAATTGAAAAATCGGATTTATGAGCATTATTATGACATTAGAAGAGGTTGTACCAATAATGCCCTGTTTCGACATAAAATGAAATGCTTGGAAGCAGAGTTTTATTTTTATGTCTTAGAAGTGGTTAAGAAAGACATTCGAGGTGGGCCTTGGGAAGATACCATCGAATATAAAGAATTGCTATGGCAACTTCAGTTGGAATCGTACAATCAACCAGGCCTTAATAATATAGTGTCCCTTGCCCCAGTATTGAAATTGAGGGCAGCTAAGTTGTGAGTGGGATGTCATTTTTAAATCAAATGGCAAGGCTATAAAAGTGTACTTAGTTGTCCTTCTTGCCCTTTTGATTATTGGCTAACTAGATCTTTTTTATTTTTAGTGATAATATTCAATAGATTATGATTTATATATTTTAACAAGAAATATAATAAGTGGTAAGCAGTTTATGAGGAACCTAGCTAGGATAGATGTTATTATTTTAACTTTCAACATGTCAAAGTTAGTTGTTCGTGTAATAGTTTTATATGAACACTAGAGGGGGTATGAGGATAATTAAATTTGGTAAGATGAAGGCAGTTTCTTAACATTTTTTAACATCTTTTAATATGTTTGTTTTAATAATTATCCTTGTTGTATATTGTGAAGTGTTTTATTAAATTTGAATTTTATATTAAGGAGATTGTTATTTATAGAGTGATTTAATATAGATTTATTTGTATTTGCTTCGATAGAAAGTATGAGCTTTTAACATTAGTTATGATGTAAGATTAGCAAGCTGAAATTTGAATGAAGTAACCCAAGTGTGATTAATTAATTGTTTAATTAAATTAATTGATTGTGTATTTAAAAGTAAGGATGTATTGGATGAGATGTATTGCATCTGAAGAAGTGTCCTAAAGGAAAACGCAGGTGTGTAGACATAGCGTTTGTGCTTTGAACAGTTTTGGATCTATTTTTTGTGTTCCAGCCGGTACAGTGGCAATAAATCTATTTTCCAGCAAGGTCTGTGTTGCCTTTCTCCTCTGGTGCTTGTGGATTTAGTAACCACAAGGCATTCTTTAGATATGTCAAGAATCTAAGTGGCAATTCTCTGATCTGCTCGGAGTTAGTGCAGAATGGCACAAAATACACTGAACCGACCGATATAGCCAACATCCTGGCAGACAGGTTCAGTGCAAACTTCACCCCCTTCTCACCCCCAAAAGGGCCCATAACCATACCAGAAGAATGTAGTGCCCCTGAAATCACAGACACTCTGGTTAAAACAGCCCTCTTCAAAGCCAGAACCACAGCATCAGTGGGACTGGACAGTGTCCCAGGCTGCGTCCTACATGAGCTCAAAGATGAACTAACCCTCACCTAAACTAAAAGTTACCAAGGCTATAGATGAGGGAAAGGTGGTCCACACAGCCTACCTAGACCTTGCAAAGGCCTTCGACACCATTCCCCACTCAGGTATTATAGACAAGCTCACCAGCCTGAACATAAACCTATATGTCACGAGATGAGTTGCCAACTGGCTCATGGACAGAACCCACATGGTAAGAGTTGCAGGAGCTAGGTCTGACTCTAAACCGGTTACAAGTGGCGTTCCTCAGGGCTCAGTCCTAGGACCCCTCCTGTTCAGCATATATGTCTCATAGGTATAGGCAAGCACAGGAGGACTATGGCTGACCAAGTTCACAAATGACTGCAAACTAGGGGCTATAACTGACTCTCTGGCTGACACAGACATCCTCCAAAAAGGTCTCACTGATGCAGATACCTGGTGTCAAAACCATGGCCTCAAGCTAAATGCCAAAAAGTGCATAGTCATCCCCTTTGGAAAAAAAAAGTACCCACAAACTACCACATAGGTGGTAGCCCCCTAAATACGGAAGACGTAATAAGGGATCTGGGGACCCAAATAGATATTAACCTCTCCTTTGATAATCACATTGCCAAAGTGGTTAGAAAATTCTTCTATGTAGCCCACCTAATCGCAAAAGGGTTTGCATCCAGATCGAAAGAGGTCATTGGGCCCCCTCTACGCATCACTCATCAGACCCATCATAGAGTACAATGCCCCATTTTGGATGCACCTTACAAGACGCCTGCAACAACTGGAAAGACCACAGAAGTACCTCACCAAGAGGATCACTGGCCTCAAGCAGATGCCCTATGCAGCTCGACTTAAGAAACTCCAGCTGTACTCGGTTGCATACCGCCTCCACAGAGGTGATCTCTGCCTGACATACAAGGCCATGTCCAACCCAGAATTGATGGACATGCTCCACCTAAAGAAAACCATATCCCCTCGAGCCACACGCTCCAGGGATCTAAACCTCACCACAACAATAAATAGGACCTGCTGGAGGGTTAGATTCCTGTCCAAAAGACTTCCCATGCTCTGGAACAAGATTCCAGTCTACATTAGGCAGAGCTCCTCGCTAACCCTCTTCAAGAGAAACCTTGGCGAGTGGATGGGAAACAGAAAGTTTACCCCAGGGATCACTTCAATGGCTCTGCTGGACAGAGGCACAGGGAACTAATCTAAGGGGGTGGCGAAAGCCAAAACATTCCGGCTAGGCTTATAAATGCCTTTGGGCAGATAGCCTAGTACCTACCTATGAACCTATAAGGGACTCAGAAATTTAAGGATATAATTGGTATGGCAGTCAGGAAAAGCAGGCTCTATTTGCAGATGATATTATTCTATACATGACAAAACCAGAAAGTGACATTACAGTGTTGTGGAACATTTTAAGAGAGTTTCAAATCTTCTCTGGATACAAAATTAATGAAGCGAAAACAAAGGCAGTAGGGATAAATTATGTAACCGCACACAAATTGGTACAACAATATCCATATTTATGGGGACATGATAAAATTAAGTATTTAGTAGGAGTATGGATTAGAAATTACTCTGGTAGCAGATAAGGATGTGTGGGAAGAGACTAAACAGAAGATAATAAAAAAATTGAGAAACTGGAAGTTTTGTTATATGGATATGGATACTAAGAATACAAGCCATTAAAATGTTTTTAGTCCCTTTAGTCTTATACACAGGTCAGGCATACTTTTATCAACCAGAAAAGAAATTGTGGACAGCAATTAAAAAGAGCTGACAGGTTTTATCTGGGAAGGAAAGACAGCAATGGACAAGTGGGATAAGCTGATTCTATCAATAGAACAAGGTGCACTAAGATTACCTAATTTGAGGTGGTATTTTAGAGCAACACCGTTAAGGCTCTTATACATAGCTCAGGCAGAAAACTATAATTCAAGGTGGAAAGAGATGATGATGATGCAGGGAGGAAGCTCAAGAAATAAGAAGAGATTGGAATTTTGGATGCAGACTCTTAAGGAGAACAACCCAAATCATACAGAGTATTATATTCATAAAATAGCAGGGAGTATTCTGAGAGCCAAACCAGTACAAGAATGGAGAAAAGAGATTTTGCCGATAGGGTTGACTGTGGTCAGGGATACAAATAATAGGCAAGAGGGGGCTGGCATTTATTGGAAAGAATTGGCAAAGGAATCAAGGTATTGGGGAACAAATAACTAGAAAGGGAAAGGTTAATAGAATGGGAAGAGGACAAAAATGTATTTGGACTTCAGGTTAGAGATTGCCTTCCCTATCAAGGATTGACATCAGAGTATAGGCAAAGAAAAAGAAATAGGGGCTCCTAAATGAAAGACCAGCACTGGTAGAGTTTGTAATAGAATGTAGAACAGAAGCTGCCATTAAAAAAGGAATAATTAGTAAAG
This sequence comes from Protopterus annectens, assembly GCF_019279795.1. Classification (NCBI taxonomy): domain Eukaryota; kingdom Metazoa; phylum Chordata; order Ceratodontiformes; family Protopteridae; genus Protopterus; species Protopterus annectens. The sequence goes on from NC_056735.1 coordinate 1,279,158,890, forward strand.
CATATAAAATATTGCATGATAATTATACGAATCAATCAAAGGAGCTTAGATTAGATAAACAATTTACAGAGAGACAATAGGGGGAATATATATATATATCCCAAATATGCAACAAAGTCTAGAAAATTTAGGATCTTTGCCTGGAAATGTTTACATAGGTATTTTTATACTCCTGGACTACAAATAATTTTTCCTCAAGTGGATAGCAAATGCTAGAGGTGTGATGGGCAAGAAAGAGGTACCTGGGAACATGTTTTTTGGAGGTGTGATGAGGGAGATGCTGGGTGGGCGGATTGGTCTGACTGGGGAGATGATTTTTTTGAGTTATGCTACAGAATTGGAATTGCCTAGACATAATAAAGCCTTGCTGAGTCTAATTATGGTGGTTGCCAAAAAAAGCAATTACTAGAAAATGGAAATCAAAGTCTAGACCAACTTTATTAGAAGTAGTAAATATAATAACAGAGATAAAACAACTTGAGTTGGGATCTTTAGAAAAGGCAAAAACCAAAAGAAAGGACTTGCAACGAGTGTCCAAAGGAAGGTCAGAAACCAAGCCCTTTAAGTAAGCACAAGCACTTTATTCACAATAACGCTAAAAAACAGAAAAATACGTTTTCGACACAAAATCCAAGTCTTCATCAGAAGTGAACAATTAACAGTCATCACTGAAACACTTTTATACCTTTCCAGTTGTGCAAATTGAATAATAATTGATCAATCAAATTAGTTAATTGAACAACTAGTATAAATAATAAAATACATAAAATCATTTGTTAAACTTTCCAAGTTAAAATATATGGTTTTGAAATACTGTCCATAAATAAATATATATTGATTCAACAGTTTAAACTTTGAAATTAAAATTGTATATCATAAAATTACATTTAATTAATTTAATTTTAAAACAATCTCCTTTTAAATTACTATGTGGTTAAACATATCTCCTAAAAACATTGTTTCGTAACCTAATTTCGTAACTGTGTTCATAAATACGGTTTCTTAACTTTCTCTCAGTTTTTCCTATATAAAATGAAGTGCAAACAAATAGATTTGCCCCTATTCTTGGAAAACCTACCCAGGAGGTTAAAGGAACGAGCATTCATACCCAAGAAGGGAAAAAGTGGGATGATGCATACATTATGGATTTTTCCGGAGATGCAGGAGTGGTGAAACAGATTATAACCAGAGAATGGAATAGGTTTACTGAGATTTCTGATTTAGAGGTATTGAAAAATAAAACACTTACATTTATATATCGTAAAGATTTAAATTTCAAACAACTTTTTGAGTTTGGAAAGGCCAACATCTCTTCAAAAAGACCAGGTACTTTTAAATGTGGTACTTGTCCACAATGCCCTTAATACTTATGAAGGTAGTATCTTAGTTGCATCAAGAGACAGGAGATTACCAGTAAATGTTTTTCCAACTGTAATACCAATGGTGTGGTATATATTGCTACTTGTAAGGTTTGCACTTCATTTTATATAGGAAAACTGAGAGAAAGTTAAGAAACCGTATTTATGAGCACAGTTACGAAATTAGGAAGCAAAACAATAAAATGCCCTTTACAGACACACTTTGACTTGTCCGAGGCGAAATTTCTTTTATGTTTTGGAAATTGTACCCAAGGAATTAAGAGGGGCATGTGGGAGGCCAAACTTGAATATAGGGAGTTATTTTGGCAAATTATTTTAGATTCCACAAAACCACCAGGTTTAAATGATATGATTTCCATTTCTTCAGTTTTAAAATTAAGGGCAGCCAAACTGTGATGTGAAGTATAGCCACAAGATGGCACTATACACAATGTTTTTAGGAGATATGTTTAACCACATAGTAATTTAAAAGGAGATTGTTTTAAAATTAAATTAATTAAATGTAATTTTATGATATACAATTTTAATTTCAAAGTTTAAACTGTTGAATCAATATATATTTATTTATGGACAGTATTTCAAAACCATATATTTTAACTTGGAAAGTTTAACAAATGATTTTATGTATTTTATTATTTATACTAGTTGTTCAATTAACTAATTTGATTGATCAATTATTATTCTTCAGTGATGACTGTTAATTGTTCACTTCTGATCTTTCATTTTGGTTTTGGTATCTTTAGAAAAGGAAAGGAGCAAATTATATAGACAAAATGGGAATTGTGGGAAAAGTATATGCAGTGCAAGAATGAGGTTTAAACAGCAGGATTTGAATGAGCTATATAATGCTTAACTGACAATGACTAGAAGGTTTATAAGTGATTAATAATGTTTAAAACTACAGTTGTTTCAATGGTGTCTGTGCTGTAAACTGATTACAACTAAAGTGATTTCATTATATATGTTTTTCATTTATATAAATGTAAGATTGCATTTGTCACGTGGAATTTTAATAAATATGTTGGAGGAAAAAAATTGCATATCAGTGTTCTAGAGATGAGAGCAGTCTTGTTAGTGTTGCAGGCATTTCAAGATGCTCTCCCCTTAGGGACTATTGCAATTCAGACTGACAACAAATCTGTAGTCTGGTACATCAACTAATGAAGAGAAACTTGATCTTATCCACTTTGTAGAGAGGCCATGACAGTATGGGAATGGGCAGTCTCATCAGACTGCTTTCTAATTGTGACTTACATTCTGGGGAAAACCAATGGGCTAGCAGACAAACTAAGCAGATCCATTTTCATGTCTCACGAGTGGTGTCTCAATCAATCTGTGGCGGAGATGATCTTTCATGAGTTGGGGCCAAACTTGCTGTGATCTATTTGCTTCTCCCCTCAACAACAAGTGCAGAGAGATGTTGTAATCCACCTTGACCCTTGGATCTCCTTAGACTTACCCTCCTCTTCCCTTGATTCCCACATTTTTACAGAAAGCAAGTCTGCTGAAGAGCTCAGTAATCCTTTTTGCCCCTTTCTGCCATCGGCAAGTATGGTTCCCTTCCTATGGTCTCATCTTCGTTATCCTCCATGGATACTGGAGCCAATTCTGGATCTCCATTCTCACCCATCAGGGATCCAGTATCCCAGCATGCGGGCCCTCAAGCTAACCACATGGTTTCTCCACTTCCAGTAATAGTTAGACAGCCCAGACTTTATTCACGTGTATGTGATAGAATCTACTAGAAAAGTATTAAAAACAAATGGAAAAGATTCTCCTTTTGTGCTTTAAATAAGGAAACTGACCCTTTTTCTGCCCCAGTCTCTGCAATTCTCTAGTTTTTGACAATACTTTGAAGAGGGAGCTAGTTTCTCTACAATTAAACTTCATCTGGCAGCATTTTCCAATTTTCACATGGGGAGCAGACATTTTCCTGGCTTTTTTCTTCTAAAGCCACCGATAAAGGATCCCTCACCACCATGGTATCTGCAGTTGTCTTACAAGGTCTAATGCAAAAACCTTTCGAACGTTCAGCTAAATCTGATTTGAAATGCCTGTCATGGAAAACATTTTTCTTAGTAGCCATTACTTCTGCAAGAGAATATCTGAACTCCAGGTTCTTTCCTCAAAAACTCCTTACATCATTTTTCATAAGGAAATGGTTTCCGTGCAGGCTAATACTTCTTTTTAACCTAAAGTGACTTTTGAAAATAACATTAATCAATCCATTCACTTACCAGTTTTCTTTCCAAATTTTTCAAATAAAGGAGAGTACATCCTGTATCTCTTTGATGTGCACAGACAGCTATGTTTTTGTCTTCACAGGACAAACAAATCAGAGCAATTTTTTGTTTATTTTTCACTGAGAAGGCTGGGTTGTCCCATCTCTAAAGTTGCTTTAGGGAAATGGATAACAGACGGTATTTCTTGGATTTAGTCTCAGAAAGGCATGACATTATCTAAACCTCCCAAAGTTAATTCAACCAGATCCATGGCTAAATCTGCCTTTTGGTCAAGAACATCTATTGACGATATTTGTGCTGCAACTACATGGTCCAGTGCTCATAATTTTGTTACTTATTACAAATAGTATATTATTTCTAGAAACAGAGCCACCTTTTGTTCAGTGGTACTCCAGAATGCCCTTCCATGACAGCTACCCAAGATCAACGTAGCTGGGGAACTCTGTCCCATACTTTGAGGAAAAAGGAAAAGGACAGCATCAGATTTAAAAATTACGTACTTACCATAACTAGGCATCTGTGTTGTCCATGTTCATTCTTCCTCAACTTCCCCCCTATCCACCCCCCATCCGATTGTCTGAAGATACTTATTGGACTGTATTTGGAACCTAGAGTTCTGGGTTTGAGCCCTGCCTTTTCTACCAAGCTATACCTGTCTCTATCTAATTATAGGGGGTCTATATTAGAACACCGAAGTTTCAAAACTTCAAGTGTTCTAATATCGAACCCTATTCAACGAAAGTTGAAAACATCGAACATAAAGAACAGCAAATTTTTTCCTAGGGAAAAAATTTGCTGTTCCAAAACACACACACACAACACAAGCACACCAAACAAACAGCAATCTACACACACACACACCTAAACTCTTACACCTAACCCTACACTAAACAATACATACACCACTAACTATCCACTTACCTTAACCCTAAACCTAAGGTCCATCACTATCGCATAGTCACCTCACCCGCACCCTAACCCTAACTCACCTATCCCGCCCTAACCCTTATGTCCACACAATCCCACACTTACCTGACCTGCACCCTAACTCATCTACCCCACCCTAACATCCACACAATCACACACTTACCTGAACCCGACCAGTAACTTTCCACCACAGTGCTGAAAATACCAAAGCAACAAAAACAGACAACCGAATTCTTTCCCTAGGAAAAAATTTGTTTTTCTGTTTCTTCGATATTTTCGGGTTGATATTAGAACACTCGAAGTTTTGAAACTTCGGTGTTCTAATATAGACTCAAAGCCACGGTGGTACAGCGGTAGCGTTGTTGCCTCACAGCAAGAGGTTCTCCCGTTCAATTCTCGGCTGAAGTGCCTTCTGCGTGGAGTCTGTATGTCCTCCCCGCAGTCGACTGGCCACAGAAAGACATGCGTGAATGGGTGTGCCTTCACTGAAGGTTGGGCATTGGGCTGGCAACTCGGCACCATAAAAATTGACTGCAAATCATTAGCAGACCGGAGTTCCGCTGTGGCGACCCCTAACCAGGAACAGCCGAAAAGACAAACAACAACAACATAGGGATATATGACAACAAACTTGATCTGAGGCAGTGGGGATGGAATAGGGCATGATGAGTACAGGCATGACTTTGAGAGTTGGATTTGAAGTCTGGAATATGCAGCCATTTGGATCCAAGGGTCAGATCCATGCCCATACATTGAGGAAGAATGAAAATGGACAACAGCCTAGTTATGGTAAGTACATAACTTTTAATTTTTTTATGCTTCTCTGGTCAGAAATGCTTCCTGGCTTCACTAACTACTATGCTGTTTTCTCAGCTGAACCATGAAGAAAGTGAGGGGTTCTTTTCTGCCTCAACCACTGATGGGGGATGTTGTAACCAAATCTGGTTACCTACACCACTCATCTTTTTCCTATGTTCCCCTTTGATGTAGTCCTTTCAGTCAGTAAGGATGATAGGGTCAGACACATCCATGGTAGAACCACTCTTGCCAGTCTCAGAAGAGAGAATAGGTGGTGCTTTACTGTGTGACTCGGCTAAGATGCCAGATTCCTGGGGTAGTATAACTACTTTGAGTCTATCTACTAGAAAAAAGAAACAAAGTTAAACATGTCTTGCTCTGTCTATGTGACTCTGGGCAAGGAATGTTTACTGAGCTTTGCTAATAGTTTATTTTAAGCTCTTAACCCTTTTAATTCTGGTTCCCCACTGAGTAATAAAAGAAAAGAATTTCCTCTACTTTTGACATGGATTCCCAGTCAGAACAGGGACATGACTGGGAGGTTTTCTTCTTTAGTTTTCTTTGTGCTGGAGACTGATTCTGAAGGAAGGATTTCATCTGATATTCCTTTTAAAATAAGTGAATTGTTTCAGTGGAAGCAGAATAATTATCCAGTTTCTCCAAATATATTACAATTTAGTACAACTGGATATCTGATGTCCTTTTCATTCTTCCTCAACAGATGGATTACAGATCATCTCCTCGGATCTGACTCGGCTGCATACTTCATATTTGAGAACCAACTTTTGAGCTCCCCCCACTCTCCATAATGTCCTAGTCCATTCTCAGTACCTCAGATCTTATTTGCCACCATCATGCTCAGAAGCAGGGTCCTTCTTTTGTAGCATTTTATCAAGTTTTTCAACAGTCTTTGTAAGTTAAAGTTTAGTTTTTCTCTCAAAAAATTTCCATCTTTTTTGACTATAAACCTCCCACTTAGTTTTCGGTTTCTTTCCACGTCAGGAGTATACTATAGTTTTATTGAAATTTCTTAACTTACATGGTTGGTAATATCTTTTCTGTTCACTTTCTGTCCTGCCTGCCCCGTTTTCAAGGGTAGTTCTTAATTACAATTGTTGATATCTTTTTTATATATTTCTCTCACGTCTTCCCTTTTACAGTCATGGCTGACAAGCTGACAGGCTTTAAAAATGCATTGTGGATACAAAATTCCTAATTCGGATGCCCAGAAGGAATGCATATACTGTCTAGGAGCAGCTCATCTGAACACCATCTGTTCAATATGTGCTGCTTTCAATACAAGAGCTTTAGCTGACAGACACAATAATCTTATACTTAAGGGTCTACTTAATCCATCAACTATGTCTTCTAAAGGGGCTCAAACCCCAGAAAGACTTCTAAAACTCCTTTGGAGCATAGGAAGTGCTGTGGCGACCCTAACCAGGAACAGCCGAAAAGACAAACAACAACAACATAGGGATATATGACAACAAACTTGATCTGAGGCAGTGGGGATGGAATAGGGCATGATGAGTACAGGCATGACTTTGAGAGTTGGATTTGAAGTCTGGAATATGCAGCCATTTGGATCCAAGGGTCAGATCCATGCCCATACATTGAGGAAGAATGAAAATGGACAACAGCCTAGTTATGGTAAGTACATAACTTTTAATTTTTTTATGCTTCTCTGGTCAGAAATGCTTCCTGGCTTCACTAACTACTATGCTGTTTTCTCAGCTGAACCATGAAGAAAGTGAGGGGTTCTTTTCTGCCTCAACCACTGATGGGGGATGTTGTAACCAAATCTGGTTACCTACACCACTCATCTTTTTCCTATGTTCCCCTTTGATGTAGTCCTTTCAGTCAGTAAGGATGATAGGGTCAGACACATCCATGGTAGAACCACTCTTGCCAGTCTCAGAAGAGAGAATAGGTGGTGCTTTACTGTGTGACTCGGCTAAGATGCCAGATTCCTGGGGTAGTATAACTACTTTGAGTCTATCTACTAGAAAAAAGAAACAAAGTTAAACATGTCTTGCTCTGTCTATGTGACTCTGGGCAAGGAATGTTTACTGAGCTTTGCTAATAGTTTATTTTAAGCTCTTAACCCTTTTAATTCTGGTTCCCCACTGAGTAATAAAAGAAAAAGAATTTCCTCTACTTTTGACATGGATTCCCAGTCAGAACAGGGACATGACTGGGAGGGTTTTCTTCTTTTAGTTTTCTTTGTGCTGGAGACTGATTCTGAAGGAAGGATTTCATCTGATATTCCTTTTAAAATAAGTGAATTGTTTCAGTGGAAGCAGAATAATTATCCAGTTTCTCCAAATATATTACAATTTAGTACAACTGGATATCTGATGTCCTTTTCATTCTTCCTCAACAGATGGATTACAGATCATCTCCTCGGATCTGACTCGGCTGCATACTTCATATTTGAGAACCAACTTTTGAGCTCCCCCCACTCTCCATAATGTCCTAGTCCATTCTCAGTACCTCAGATCTTATTTGCCACCATCATGCTCAGAAGCAGGGTCCTTCTTTTGTAGCATTTTATCAAGTTTTTCAACAGTCTTTGTAAGTTAAAGTTTAGTTTTTCTCTCAAAAAATTTCCATCTTTTTTGACTATAAACCTCCCACTTAGTTTTCGGTTTCTTTCCACGTCAGGAGTATACTATAGTTTTATTGAAATTTCTTAACTTACATGGTTGGTAATATCTTTTCTGTTCACTTTCTGTCCTGCCTGCCCCGTTTTCAAGGGTAGTTCTTAATTACAATTGTTGATATCTTTTTTATATATTTCTCTCACGTCTTCCCTTTTACAGTCATGGCTGACAAGCTGACAGGCTTTAAAAATGCATTGTGGATACAAAATTCCTAATTCGGATGCCCAGAAGGAATGCATATACTGTCTAGGAGCAGCTCATCTGAACACCATCTGTTCAATATGTGCTGCTTTCAATACAAGAGCTTTAGCTGACAGACACAATAATCTTATACTTAAGGGTCTACTTAATCCATCAACTATGTCTTCTAAAGGGGCTCAAACCCCAGAAAGACTTCTAAAACTCCTTTGGAGCATAGGAAGTGCTCACCACCCAAGTCCCCCAGGACTTCTTCAGAACTGCCATGGAAAGTTTAAAAAATATTGGCACCAACTTCTTTGGACCCAAAAGTATGCACTCCGGATCCTAAAGCTTCTGATCTGATTATTATTTCAGCAAGCCCTACAGCTCAGATTTTGGATCACAAGCCCTCAGATCCGAAACCTCGTACATCATATACTCCCAAGAGCTTACTCACCAGAGTTCTTTTTGGATCCAGTTTCACCTAGGCCTCATTCCCCTTTTATGCAAACTCCAGAAGTATTTCTGAAGCAGATATGGATAGGATGATGAGAAAGTTTCTCAGAGCTCAGATCTAGATGGGGGGTCATCTTGGTTGCATCCCCTATTGGATCCATGAGTCTTCTAGCTGCTACTCACATAGTGTTATCTCCTCCTCCGATTTGTCCTTCAGTTTCAGAACCCCAGGATCCGACAGCTCCAAATGTCCCAGAGTTGTATCTGAAGAGAATTATTTCCTCAACCCCGACAGCATCCCTTACCAGTTCTGCTCCTATTCCATCGTAACGGGTCCAGGAGCTGATGCACTAGTGTCAGATTCTTGGGGCTGGGATGTACTCTGATGTTATCAGATCAATCCCTGCTCCTTAGAGTCTTGGCACTGGACAGCTCAGGTCAGGTTCCTTCCTCCAGACATGGATCTGGTCTGAGTTGTGATCTATCCATATTTGAACACTTGGCCACGGCTTCTCTGGAGCCGTCTGCCTTTGAGTTTGTGGAAAGGACTTTTTCTCATTCTAGAAATACGCTCTCTCTTCCTTTGGATCATCCCCTTATTCCCTTCTTGGTTCTGAAATGTGAGTCCATCAGATGTATTCCAGAGGTACAGCCTGTTCCAGCTAGCTTCCAGTCAGCTCACATAGAGAAACTGCCTCTCTCTTCTGACACCTCCCCCAACCATTCCCCCAAGGAGGTCCATCAGAAGAGAACGTTCAAGAGGAGGCACATAGATTCTCTGTTGGAATCTCTCATTGCAGATATTAATTTCAATGAAGAAGAGTCCCCCAAATCACCACCTGATGACATCTCATTTGCAGACATATTAGAGATCCTTAAGCAGAAAGGTGGTTGGTAATCTGATAATTATTCTCCAGAGGAGTCCGTATTTCTGTAGGTTTTTGGTTCTGGCCCATCTACATCTTGGTTAACCCCCCCCCCATTGGATGAACTTATTGATCTAGTCTCTCACTGGGCATGGAAGGAGCTGGATTCCATTGAGCCAATACTGTGTTGACATGACATATTCCTAGCCCCCCCCCCCAAAAGATAAACTCCACTGGAGTAAAGAAGTCCCCATAGATGCAGTGGTGGTGGCGGCAGCCACTAAAAAACAACTAGCAGAACAGAGCTCACCTGTCCATCCACCATAGAGTCTAGGGTGTTGGACCGATTTGTAAAATGAGTTTATGCCTCAGCAACATTTGCCTTGAGGTCACTTAACTATCTCGCACACTTTACAAGGCTACAGAGAGAGTTGACCAAAATACTCTCAAATTCTCTGAGTTCGAGTCTGCAGAGGATTTCAAAAGATCATCTTAGCTGGTCACTCTTTTATCAGTTTCTAATGCCCCCATGTGGTTGGTCTCTCACACACCTCACGGGCAGCCAGTTCGGGCATTGCCACAAGGAGATATGCCTGGATGCAGCTGTGTGACTTTACGTAGCCTTTCAAGGTATCTTTTTATCAATGCTCCTTTTGATGGAACATCTTTGTGTGGTGCATCTGTAGAAGAAATGCTTACTCGCAGCGAACAAGAAAGAAAACAACCTGTCTGCTGTGGAAATCAAGTTTTCTACCCCTCAATGATCCTTCTCCAGAAATCTTTAATATCTAAATTGTCTAATTGCTGATTTTGTTTCCTGGTAACCAAACACACTGCAAAGTATTATTCTGATTCTGCTGATGCTGTTTCTAAAGCAACAGCGCCAGGTTCAGTTATGAGAAGATTTGCATTGTTGCATTTACAAAGGATGCCAAAGCTGAGATTTTAAATTTTCCAGCTGAAGTCCTGAAAAGATTTGATGAAAGAGGGAAGCTAATCTAGCATGTGCCCAGATTTTGCAATGTTCCTTCTCTAAGTATGTTAAGAAATTTCCTTCAAACTCATGAACATTTTACAAGAAGAAACACAAACAGGCTCAGCAAGCTTCAGGAAAGAAGATATTCAAATAGCAATGGCGAGGAGGCTCTAAAAAGAAGGAGATGGGGTTCCCAGAACCAAAAACAGTCAAAATGTCAGAAGACCTACTTGCACCTTGCAGAATCCTCCACCCTCACAATCCTCTAAAGCTTTTCCAAAGTGTAGCTCTACATTTCCCTCTGTGACAACAGATAGTCTCAGACAAATGGGTTCTAAGTATCATCCGGCAAGGATGTAAATGGGAGCAGGAGTGCCTGTCTTCTTTTCTGGGGATTCCCCCATAATCTCCCATCTAGACTTCCCTATTTCCAGTCATAAAGAATATGCTGTCCCAGTGGGCTGGTAAAGGCCAGTGTCCCCAGGTCCATCAAGGAAGGGTTTTTATTAAATTATTTTTCTGGTGACAAGGAAAGAAGCATCTTGGAGATGAGTACTAGATCTTTCCTTTCTCAACCAATTTGTGAAAGTTCCAAAGTTCAAAATACTATGACTTCAATCTCTTATCTCTCATACTCCCTCTCAGTTTTCTGGCAACATTATTTTTTAAAAGATCCTTATCACATTCCAACTTCCAAAGACTTCAGACTCTTAAGATTTCCTGTATCTGGTCTTATACTTTCATTACCTTTTGGTTTATCTACAGCAGCACAAAAGATACTTACAAAGTGTATATCATTGGTTATAACTCATTGCAGATTTCAAGGCATACCTCACAATCGTCCCAAATTACTTGTTTTATACCAAGTTTTGGGGTCCCAATAATGGGGTGCTATGATTCCCGAGTGGCACCCCTTAATTTTCCAATTTCCCGGCACTTTGATTTTTAAATTTTTACTTCCCAGTTTTTGAGGTGATGTCATCACATGCACGATGATGTCAGCTCCGTAAAATGGCCTGCAAACCTGTCTGAACTGAGCTCAAGGGCTCAATGTGCATCATTTCAGGGTTTCCGGCTGCTCAAAGGTTCCAGTGCTTAGCAGGAACAACCGCAATGTGGACTGGATATATATGATGCAGCTGCCTACTGAAGAATGAGCTGCTGACTGCCACTGATGGAGGAATGGATAAAGCAGAGGTTGAATGAGTTGCCATTTTCTATGCTGCTGCCGTTTATTGAATGAGCTGACTGCTGTATATGGAGGAATGGATGTTGGAAGACAATACCTAGGAAGGTTAGAAGAGCTGCCGTTGTAACAGGAGGAGGTGTGTGTGTGTCTGTGTGCGTATTCATTTGAGTGTCTGGTAGGGTTGTTATGTTGAGTGGTGTGTGATCACACATGTGGTGGAGAGTGAACAGTGATAATTACCAGTGAAAGTGCTTTTTATGTTTTGGGCAGTTATTTAGGACAATTCAGTGACATAATTTTGCTGATTATGAGGTCTTGCATATCATAGTTAAAATGTCTCTAAATTGCATACTAAATGCATGTTGACAGTACCATAATACATTGTAGGCACTGAGCTCTTGCAATGAGTTCTTCTGGTGTTTTATCAGGGTTTCTGAGAATACCTATAACATTGGTTGGAAATACACAAAGTGATGATGAAAAGTAACCAACAATTTATTACAAATTTAGTTTATAACAAGGAAATTCAGTGTACTTGTTTAAGTTGTTTAAACAGGTGAATAACTGCACGACTGATCCAGAGAACCTTTTCAGCCACGACATTTGTGCAGAGTTGCACAGGAAACAGAGACATAATATGTAAATAAATAGTGCATGCTAAGATATAAAGCACAGGTGGTATAAAATACGGTTCATAGCTTTTGGACTTCCCTTTCTCCATGTATTACTGTAAATATAGATATTTCTTAATAGCAGTCTTGAGAATATGGCTGTTGCTATTTTCAAATTTTGACTAAAGTAATTGTTTTATATATCATGTATGATTTTTAAAGCTGTTGTACACATTTCATACAGGAGTTAAACGTTTGTCATGCCACCTTTTCAAGCATCAGGCTTGAAGGTAGTCTGTGTTAAGAACTTGATGCAATTTATCAAATGGTATATATAGTAATGTTTACAAAACAGACATATTCTTTAAATTGATCCTTTCTCCTTTATATTATAATGTACTACAAGCTCTCAGAGATTTCTTGTAGTCCCCTATTTTTGTTAATATTTTGTGCTGGATTAGACTAAAAGTCATTTGTAAGTTGCATTAAAATGTATTATTGCACTGTATTACTTATGATAGACCATGGTGTTATGACATCTTTTCTCTGTAGTGGTATATTAATCTGATCATATGCTATAGACATGTATACCAGGCAAAGATAACAAAGCCGTCCTGACACCCCTGACTGTGAGACAGCAGTTCACAGAAAAACAGTACAGACACTATATCTGACCCAAGACTGCAAATATGGCATGTGGACTGACTTAAGGTTGCCATGGTGAAATAAAGCTCCTGAGATTTGAACAGTTGCTATAGCAATCATTTCATAGGTAAAACCAGTTACTGATCTTTTCCCAGGTTTCATCTTCTCTGATATTTACATTGTTTTGTTTAACTTTGCATTTGAGTGCCATATTGTGTGGTGTGAGCTATACCTACAAATGGCCGCATAGAGCTGTACACTTTCTTAATCTGCATGCATGAAAAAACGGACATACAAATAAATAAATATAAACTTTTGCTTAGTGTTTTCATCTCCTGCTTAAAATAGTACCTTGAAAAGATGACAGCTCAGTTATTGCATTGGCTAGAGGACGTACTCAGGCTCAAACCTTGTACCTTGGTACAGGTAACAAGAGCCTAAAGTCCCTACCCACCACCCCTTGTGAAAACTCCAAATTTATCCCAAATATTTTTGTTCTGTTCCTCATAAAATCTGTGGTTTTCTGGATTTTTGTAATCAGTGAAGGATTGAATTCACTAAATAATGACAGGTATTTGAATTTCAGACTTCATATTCTTCAGAAAATACATGGTAACACAAAACCTTTTATTCTAGCAATTTTCTAAGTTTATAAGATCAGTATTTGAAATGTGTCCCTATTTTTGGGGCTGTATTCTCCCTAAGAGGTTGAGAGCTTTGGTGAGAAGTGAATTCTACATTCCCCCATTATTGGCCTTGTCCAGTTTTTTTTTGTGCTAAGACATTGAGAGCTATGGTGAGAAGTGAGAACTGAATTTTGTGCTCTATATAGTGTGTTTGTGTGTGTGTGTGTGTGTGTGTGTGTGTGTGTAAGTAGACTTTTATGATTGAAATGTTCTGTATTGAGCAGTTTTGTTATTATTGGTTCATGCATTTTGTTTCATTGCCTAAATGGAAAAATGTTCAAACAATAAATTTAAAATGTGCTCTAAGTCTAACAAGTGTGCTGTATTATACAAGGAATATAATTTAATAAAGTCAGGAAGGTGTATCAAAGAATACATGTATGTTTCTTGTTTTGTGTGCAAGGAGCCTATGATTTGAAAATAGCCCAAAGGTAATCTTTATCCACCACTGGCCAGATGTATTATCTTTGGATGTGATGTGGGTTTCAATGCTGTTTCAATGAATGTGAGTTTCAAGAGCAGACAAGTTTTAATGCTAAGTCAGTTTTCATTGTGAGGCAGTATTGCTTTGTGTAGCAGATGTCTATTAGTGTTTGTGCATTGTGCTATAAAATGTAAAAATAAATTCAAATAATCATTGTAGAAATAAAGCAGTATGAACCCAATTGTTATGGTAAATGGGGCAACATAGTCAGGTAATGGAACATTGGAATGGCTGCAGGGGGACTCTGGTGCCATATTATGGTTGTCTGTTCTTCAGTTTGCATTTGAAAGTTGGTATCCCACAATTCCATCTGAGTGGAAGCGGTAACATAATTATATATGCAAATTTTATGTTAATCAGCATACAGATTTGTACCTATTTTTCATGGGACTTGTCCAGATTTTTGATGTTTCCAGGTTGAGAGGTATGTTTCAAGGTATACACATTTTTTTCATATATAGATTACTCTCTTCTATGTATAGTCTTTTTCAAAATGTCAGGAACCTCTTGATTGGGTAAAAAGCCACTATCTTAGTCTAGGATTCTAGTAGAACATTCAGAAATATCTCACAGAACGGTGTTCCTGGGATACCTTATGGATACATCCTTTGAGACCCCCCCCCAATACAAATTAGACCTCTACATAGATCTGTTAGTGTTTTTCCAGTCAGTCTACATCTTCATGCAGGGAATTTCTCAGGATTCTCGGGATCATTGCATTTTTGACTCTTGTGATTCCTTTGGACAGACTTCACATGAAGGAAATTAAATTGTTTCCTTATATCAGTATGATCCCAGAACTAGCACCTCCTGACTTTACATATTCATGTCCTGGGATTTGTTAAAATGGAGATAGACAGAGGCCAGATCTCTCTAAACCCTGGTCCCCCCACCTCTCTTCCAGGTGCTACTCAGTCTGTAGCAACACATGCATCAGACTTTCCTTAGGGAGTTGTGTCTGCTGGTAAATGTATAGGGCCTATTGAACAAACAGGACAGACCAAAACACACAAATGTCAAATAGATTTTGGCAGAGATAAACACCTCAATTCTCAGAATGATATTTGTTCCACAGGACCTATAAAATGATCACTGGCAGCGCCACAACAATGGTAGCTTGAGATGTAGTAACTCAGTGCAATATTACCTTACAGGCTTCTTACATTCCATTAGAGTAAACATTATTTCAGGATAACTGGGCAGGACCCCAGGACAAGCTCTCATCCAGCATTGGGGAACTCCACAAATAAATCTGTTTACCTCCTCTTACAACACACAGCTAAAGAAATTCTGCTCCAAGACTCCTTGCAAATATGCCTGGAAAACAGATGCCTATTCATTTCCTTGGACATGAATGTTCTGTTATGCCTTTCCACTCATATCCTGGGTCATTCTAAAGATTCAGAAGGACTCTCCAAAGATAATTGTGGTGACTTGCTTCTAGCCCATATAACAGTGGATCCAGGATTGTCTTTTCTGTCCAACTCTACCAGTAGGGTTATCAGATCCAAGGAAGGCATTTCAGAATCTTCATCTCTAAAGATTCACCTCCTCACCCTTAATGCTGTGCACAACTAAACCTCCACTGATCTCATTATTCAGGGTCAGACGCAGTCTACAAAGCTCCTGTTATGAATAACAGTTACTTATTATATTATTACAGTTTATTCATGTTTGCCACCTCTTCTAGTATATAATTAAAAGAGTTAAAAGTGATTTTCATAGTTAGTAGTCAAAAGGAATATTCCTTCTTCTGTTAGCTCTACCGTATAGAGTGAGTTTTCCTTCTGCTTGCCCTTTCCTTCTTTGTTAGTAATGTTTAGGTTTAATTCATCCTATCTTTGCAAGCATTTTGTCCTTAAACTGTTTAATTTATATTATTGAAGGGTCTTGATAATGTTAAACTGTCAGGTTTACACACACACACACACACACACACACACACACACCTTCCATTGTGTGCTGTGCTTAATGTTCTGATGGATAAGACGTCAGGCCTCTGAAAGTGGGATGCAGCCATAAACCTTCCCCCTGGAATTCATATGATCGTTGTATTTCTTCTGGGTGTGGTCCACCTGGATTCTAACTACCAGGCCTTTTCTTCATTTGGGGACCAAAGCCTTGGCTGACCTTAGAGCCAAGCTGATAATGAAAAGGGGTGCATCCCACCTCTTCTGTTATTGTTCCTCCATCTTCACTTTCTCCACAAAAGAAATTGGTGGAGAAGAGAGACAAAGACAAAGAAAAGGGCAGCAAAGAATGAGAGACAAGTAAGTGAGTAAGGAGAAAGAAAAGGAGGCCGTAAATTACCTATTAGTTCTTCATCTTCTGTTGATGACCCAGAGCTGAAGGCCCCGAGGCCCTTACCCTCCTCAACTCAGATTGTAGATCCAGTGTCAGTACCATATTGGTACAAATCACCATATTTATTGGCTCCGGTGTTGGAGCCACTTAGTTCTACACACCTAGGCATTGCAAGTACCTTTCTGTTTGTGGCCATCAATCCAGTTTCAGAGTTCTCCTCAGAACCCTCGCATCCTTGGGCATGGCCCTCTGCCTTTATGATTCAAGATGCAGAAAAACCTATGCACCAACTCAGAAAACCAGCCTCAATGGCATCTTGTAGGTCTGCATGGTTCACTTGGAATATCAAGGAATATGATTATGCTAAGTTAATATAAACATTTCTAAAGACCCATATGGACCTGGGGATCCTTTCCCCCCTCCTCGCCTGTGAGAGAGGAGAGAGAGCTGCCCCTTCTATCTCATTAATAGTTGTTCCTTCTCTTCTCCATCCTTGGGTAAGAGTGACCCTGAATCCATTGCACACCCCTGTTGCTCCTGCATTGGTGACAACAGCTTGGCTGACTTCAGCAATTACCTACACCTTTGATGAATTTGACTTCAGCAGAGTCAGAGCTGTCTGCATCCCAGAACCATAGGGTTACGGCTGCAGGTGGGTGGGGCCATCCTTGTCCTTGGGTGCATCAGCCCAGAACAGCTTGGCACTGATCTCAGTATTGGCCCCTACTGAGTTGACAACTGGAGTGGGGACTTCCCTCAGGTGCATGAGCCACGTGGTCATTAATTGTCTGGCTTTGGCATTTGATGTCTTGAAGAGGATTTTGTCTTGGTTAAAGATGAGATTTTTACATGCTACTTTGGATTGGTCAAGATCTTCACATCCTTCTGGAGGTTTGGTTTCTCTTGAACTTGTCCTGGGGTAGCCTACATCCAAAAGTTTTGAAAAGGCCCAAATCCCTGGTGCCTCTGTTTTCCCCTGGCTTCTCCCCCAAGGAGGTACATAACTGGAAGCAGTTGGATTTCTCTGAGGAATCCTTGATGGAAGATTTTGACCTTAATGAAGGGAAAGGCTACAGTAAATTCCCCCGTGATGATGAGGATGCTTTCTTTGGTAATCTCCTGGAATTGATGAGACAGCAGAGGTTGGACCACCAAAACCCTTTTCCAGAAGAGTCAGTTTTCCTTGAAGCCTTTTGTGCAGGGCCATCCATGTCTTATGTGGTACCCTCCAGATACACTGTTCAGCCTGGTGAAACCAGTACCGCACAAAACTGAAAAGGTTCTGGTCAAGTGTAAGGAAAGTCCTTTTGAATCAAGCTTTCCACAGTCAGTTACATTGTCTGTGCAACCAAATATAAAAAAATCTCCTAAGAGAGTGCATTGGTTTGTCCGCTTAACAAGGAGTCGTGGATATTGGACTGATCTGGAAAAAGCACATATGCGTCATCCACCTTTGCCATCCTTGAGCTAAACTATGTGTCAGGATTTGACTAGTCTTTAGAAGTTTCTGCGTCAGTGGCATCATAACATTTTCTTAAGTCTTGTAAGACCTTGGAGACTCAGTTGTCCACCATGTGACTAATCTGAAATGCAGAGGAAGGTTTGGCACTGACGCAGGCAACCAGAATTGCAGTCCAGTATAATTTCTGGATGTGTCTGTATAATTTTGAGGAGTGCTTCAAGGAATCCTTCCTTAATGAACCATCTGTTGGATCAGCTTTGGCCTCAAAGTTAAGGAAACCTGACCAGGAGCAAACAGGGTGCAAGACTTCTGCTGTGTAAGTTCACTTTTCCACCCCACAGAGGTCTTTCTCCAGAAACTGGGGGGGGGGGGGCTGTTCTTCCACAAGCTGCAACAGTTTTCTCAAAACACTTCAGGTGGAGGTGGTGCCCCTAAAGCTGATGGGAGCACTTTAATGAGCACTGTCCTTGGAGCAGACTCAGGACTTCAGAGGACCATTCTGTGGCAAGCTGTTTTAATGTTCCAGAAAACATGCCTTACTGCTGTGTTATGGAGACATTTAGGGGCATTTAACTCTCCACCCATAAGATTGGAGGGCCATCACATTGGATTCCAGGGAATTGAGACATTTCCAGCGACTGTACCATTCTATTTCAGTTTACTCCAACTCTGAGACAAAGAAAACCTTTCCAGACATATCACCCTACCAACAAAGAGGAGCAGCAGAGATTCTAATGCTGCTAATAAGGTGAGTCCAACCAGACTATAGAGAATCCAGGATGTGTTCAGCATTCTTTTTGATGTCATAGAAAACAAAGGACCTCAGGCCCATTCGGGACATAAACAAATTAAACATTTTCATAAAATAGACCAAGTTCCAGATGGTGATGGTGCAATCCATTCTACCTCTAATAAGAAAGAATGACTTGATGTGCTGTGTGGACCTCAAAGACACCCACTGCCACATAAAGTTGGCAAGGCATTCCAGGAGGTTCCTGTGCTTCAGACTTGAGAGACAGTGACTGCCAATTTAGAGCAGTGCCCTTTGGCCTCAATATAGCTCTGCAGGTGTTCAACAAATGCATGGCAGTTGTAGCAACTTAACTCAGGATTCAAGGATTCTGGGTTTTCCATACCTGGATAACTGGATCCTTACAGCAATGCCAAGGACATTATTGATTCAGGACAGAGGTTTCTAGCTCCATCTGTGCATGTCTTAGGGCATTACGGTCAGTTTTGACAAATCCAGTCTGGAACTTGTTCAAGCTCTAGAGTTTATTAAATGCTAGTTAGACACCAAAATCAGACTACCAGAGTTCTTCCTTCAAGATTACTACCCCTACGGCTTCACGCCAATCAAGTCTTTCTGCTTCAGGGGCCACCAAGTTCCTTGGTTCTTTGTCTTCTTGGTCTAATGGCTACTGCAGTCTCTCTTGCCCCCTCTAGCCAGGTTCTTCATTAGGGTTTTTCAGGCTACTCTCAGTCCAGTAGTCTATTACAACTCACCCACTGAATTTTCCTGTTCATCTCACAAACATTTGTTACCCTCCCATCTCTTGGTGGCTGATGTTAGATCATGTAGTGCATCGGTTTTCTTCAATCTATGGCCATGGCAAACATGAACTCTTCCATCCTGGGTTGTGGGGAAAATAGAAAGATAAAAACATGCAAGGTACCTAGTCCCAGTCAGAAGCCATCTACACATCAATGTTTTGTCCTCCTAGCATTGCAGGCCTTTCATGACTGTCTCCCTAAAGGTGTGATCTTGATCCAGTCTGACAGCATGGCAGTAGTTCGGGACATACTGTGGATATAAAAGGTGTACACACCCCTGTTAAAATGCTAGATTTTTGTGATATAAAAAAATAAGTCCACAATAAATCATTTCAAAACTTTTCCCGCCTTTAATGTGACCTATAACCTGTACAATTTAATTGAAAAGCAAATAAATCTGTTAGGGGAAAAAAATATAAAAAAATGTACAATAAACTGGTTGCACACCCTAAGCTAAGACTTTGTTGAAGCACCTTTTGATTTAATTACAGCATTCAGTCTTCTTGGGTAGGAGTCTATCAGTATGGCACATCTTGACTTGGCAATATTTGCCCACTCTTCTTTGCAAAAGCACTCCAAATCTGTCAACTTGTGAGGGCATCTCTTGTGACTGAGTAAAAGGAACAATGCCATCCCTAGAGCTAGACACAATCCCTTTGTTTATAAGCTGTGCAATATAGAAGGACTTTCTTACAACAGTAGACAGATGATCAAAAGTTAGGTCACTGTCTATATAAGTTCAAAAATCCTGAACAACTTAGTCAGCTCTTTGGGGAGTATTGTCACTGTGGTAATTCCCTGGGGTAGATGACTTCTTGAAGGATACAATAATGCATTTTTGGCATTGTGTTTCAGGGCATGATTTTGACACTAGTTATTCATCTGGGAGAAACCTTTCCGCAGGATGGCTAAGCTAAGACATTTGGGGATTCAGTGACTGCTCCTAGTTTGCAGTCATCTGTAAACTTAGTCATCCAGAGCCCTTTAGTATTGGTTTTTACCTCAGAAACTTAGATGCCAAACAGGAAACGGCCCAGAACACAACCCTGGGGGACTCCACTTGTGACTCGTCTCTTTGTGGAGGTAACTTCCCTATTTTGATTTTCTGTGTTTTTTGTCTGTGACCCAGTTGGCAATCCAGCAAGTGACATAGGGGTCTATTCCCAGTTCATTTAGCTTTTCTACTATGCCTGAGTGGAGAATTGTGTCAAAAGCTTTAGCCAGGTCAAGGTATGCTGTGTATATCATTTCGCCTTCATCCATTACTTTGGTAACCTTTTCAAAAAATCCACCAAGTTAAGTTGGCATGGCCTTTCCTTGACAAATCCAAACTATGATGAATCCAGTGTTTGGGGATTCCTTTTGTTCTGATTGACTAATTCCATTCCACAATGTTTTTCTATGGATATCTTTTATAGAGTTGGACAATTTCTTCCTTTTTGCCTAGGGTAGCCTCTGAATTTAACCTAAACTAATTAATTCAATTGCCAGTTTTCTTTCCAAATTTCAGTAATAAACATGTGTGTGTGTAGATATATATTTTGGATAGGACCAAACAAATCAGAAAACCAGGCCAGCTTTTGGATTGTCTGCCCTTGGATATGCTAATAGTCTGTTAGAGTTGCTTTGGGAAAACAACTTTCTAAGGTGGCTTTGTTCAGATGGCTTTCTGATTGCATATCTTTTGTTTGTACCATGAAAAGTATTTCCCTACCTAACATACCAAAAGTCCACTCTCTGACGGCAGTTTCTATTTCAACTGCCTTTTTTGGTTGTGCTTCTTTAGACAGTATTTATACAACAGCTGCCTGATCTAATACTCATACCTTTGTGTCCCATTATAAACTTGACATTCAGTCATGATGTAGCACTTCTTTAGGATTCACAATTTTTTGGAATATTCTCTCCTGATATTGCCCAATTTTTTGGCTGGTGACTCTCCCACAGTTTGAGGCAGATGGAAAAATACACTGACAGGGCACAGCTTGGAACTGGATGACATGATGGTAAGGAGGAGGCTGGACATCCTATGTATCCAGGAAACAAGAAAGAAGAGCATTGCAGAACAAACACTTGGCTTGGGACCCAGAGTCCACTACGCAAGAGGAGGACATACTAGAAATAGTGTGGGAATTGTCAGGGAGAGGTTTCAGAAGGCAATGAGGGATGTCATCAGAATTAGTGATAGACTCATTGTAGACAGACTCCATTGTAAGGATAGGCAGATTTCTTAATCTCAGCTTATGCCCCACCGCAGGGTTGTGATAGTGAGGAAAAGAGTGCACTCAGACAACAGTTGCAGGACCTACTAGATAAAGTTAAGACAGCAAGAATTTATTATTAGGATTGACCTGAATGCACATAACAGAACAGAGAGAACAGGATATGATGACTGACTGTGCCTACACAGGTGGGGCAACAGGAATAAAGAAGAGGAGGCTGTTCTGGACTTCTGTCTGACAAAAAGGCCTGATGGTAGCCAATACATGGTTCAGCAAGAGAGAGAATCACAAGATTTACACACAGGAGTGGCCAACATGCAACTCAGGTAGGCTGCACAAAGAAATGTTATGAGGTTGAAAAGCAAAGACAGAAAGATAAAGAAGATAATCAAACATCCTTCATAAGGGATGTCAGCAACAACCTGCTCACCAGTGCACAGGAAATCAAAGGCAAATGGAAGGAGTACTTCCAGCAACTTCTGAATGAAATAAAAACACACAGAAGCTGTACTGCTACAGATACAGTCTACAATGAAAGTATAAGAGGAGCCCACCCTAAAAGAAGTAAGAATAGCACTAAGGAAATTGATGTCAGGGAAAGCAGCAGGCACAGTTGAGGTCGCAGGAGATGTGATCAAGATGTTGGGTGATATAGGGGAGAAATGGATCTTGAGGGTACTCATAGCAGTCTGTAGAGAAAGCCATATTCTGGAAGACTACAGAATAAGCATACTAATGCTAGTGTACCAGTATAAAGGGGGCATCCACAACTGTGGGCAGTACAGAGTTATCAGACTCCTGTCACACTGCATGAAATTTCTGAAGAGGGCGATTGATAAATGAATATGCAGAGCAGTAGAAAGTAAGATTGGAAATTAATATTTCTGATTCAGATCAGGCTGCAGCATAACCAACCTAGTGTTTACAGTAAGTCATATAATTGGGAAGAGCCTTGAGATGAGGAAAGAGTCCAACTCATTCCTTGACTTGGAGAAAATATATGATGATGTCCCAAGAAGGCTGGTTTGAACAGTCCTGTGGTGGTTAGAAGTCCTAGAAACACTGGTAGAATTAGTGCAGGCTATGTACAAGGACCCAGAGACAATTATAAACAGTGTTTGGTCTCAGGATTCCCAGTGTGAGTGGGTGTGCATCAGGATTCATCTCTGAGCCCACTTCTGTTCATACTGGTGACGGACTGCATTAGCAAACAGGTTGGAGAAGACAGATCAACAAAGTTGCTGTATGCAGACAGTATGGGTTTACAGGCAGATTCTGAGCAGGAACTTTAGCAAAGAATAAAGGAATGGAATGCAAAACTGAAGGCACTTGGGATGAAGATGGGTATGCTAAGACAGCTGTAATTGCAGCAAATGGAGGAAATAAAAAAAGCTGAGAATTGAGATAGAAGAAAAAAACAGTGGAATAGGTTAACAACTTCAAGTATCTGGGAGGGGTGGTTGAGAAGAATGGAAGTCTGAATGGGAAGGTTAAAGCTAGAATCAGAAAGTCTATAGACAACTGACACAATGTGTCAAGGTAGTGTGTGAAAGAAGAATGTCAAAGAAGTTGACAAGTAAGTTGAGTAGTATTGCATGGTACAGAAAACTTGACAGTAAAGGCAGAGCAATTTAGGAAGCTAGAGATGAAGTGCCTGAGACAGGTAGTGGGATGCACACTGTGGGACAGATGAAAAAATGAGGACAAAAATGAGGTAAAGAATATTTGAGACATACAGGAAGAAGATGAGAAAATGAGGATTTTCTGCAAAGAGGTGGATGGATTGTGTGAGAGAGAACCTGCAATAGTCAGGCATTACTGCTGAAGGTAAGAGAGTGGCATTGAATCAAGAGAGATGACAACAGTTGACATGACACTCCGACCCCATGTAAAAATGGGGAAAATGATGGGTCGGTGATGGTGATGATTATTACAAATTGTATTTCCAGAATCTTTCCCTATCCCCTCAGTTCTGTCAGTCTTGGAGGATGTTTTTGTCAGAGTCTGCAGTTTCTCTGGCAGTCAGCCTGTTTACCCTAAAAAACAAACAGATTGTTTAAAGTTCCTAATTCCTTCAAGTTTTTATACACAAATCCCAAACATGACCTAGCAGCTATAGCTTTAGAAAATCCAGCTGATGGTAAACACTTTATTAATCTTCTGATAAGGATGGGAAAGCTTTTTATAAATTTGGGGAAAAGCATATGGTTCTCCATCTTTGATTTTTAGAATTTTAAATTGTCAGGCAAGTTTTTCTAGACAAATTGTGAAAGTAATAAGAATTTTTGAAAAGATGAGTCAAATGGAAAAGCCGCACACTGGACCTGATAAATAACCAAGGTGAGTGACCAAGATGCCATGGAAACAAAACTATAGCTATAACTACTAGTACTATAACTTCAAAAAAAAACCTGCAATGTGTATATGTGTTTTATCGCTTTCATCTTTAATGTTAATGTCCTATATTAATGCCCCACCACCAGCCCACCAAATGACCTTCTGTAGAAACCAGAATGGAGGGAAGAAGCTGTGGTTCTGCAAATCCCAAGGTTTTGCTCCTGACACTTCTGGTGATAGACCTCCAGTCACGTAGGAGGAGCAGTTATGGTTGACATCTCTCCCACAGCAGAGGTGGGCCACAAAATCAAGGCTTTCATGGTACCTTTTCTAATAGCCCTTTTTAGCTCTTATGAATGGTTTCCTGGCTGCCACATTCTAAAGGCAGTCAGGGGCACTTATCCCTGCACCCTATGGCCTTGATATCCATCACGCGAGATGTTTAGGTGCAGAGAATTATAACCAGAGGCTATATCCAGTGTTCCACTCTCAGTGAAAGACAACAGCTCTAGAAATAAAAAAAGCTGCTAGTCAAAAGAGTCATCCAGGAGATCTCACCAGACCAGATCCAGGGTTTACTCAAGGCTTACTTTGGTGCCAAAGAAAAGTGGAGACCACTGGCCAATTTTGGACCTCAGTCATTTGAACAGTATGTGAAACAGATGAAATTCCAGATGGTCACAGTACTGTCCATTTTGCCTTTGTTGACAAGGATGACTGGATGTGCTCAGTAGACCTTCAGGATGCATATAACAATGGACAGATACTCTAGAGGTTTTCTCCACTTCTGGCTGGAGACAGTCACTTCCAGTTCAGAGCCCTGCCTTTTGGTTTCACCACAACCACCCCAGCTGTTCATCAAGTGCATGGCAGTGGTTGCAGCTCATCTCAGACTGCGGGGATTTCTGAGTGTTGCCGTACCTGAATGACTGGGTTATAACCACCACTAGGAATCTTCTCAAAGCCAGGGACTCCTTACTCCATTTTTGCTTATGACTAGGAATGACTGTGAACCTTGACCAAGTCTAAATGTCAACCTGTTCAAGCCATAGCGTTAATTGGAGCACACATGGACACCAAGTTGCAGGTAGCCAGGCTACCTGACTTTAGGATTGCCATGCTTCAACAACAAGCGATTGTAATACTTTCCCATCAGAAGCCCCCAGCAAGGTTAATTTTTCATCTACTCAGCTTGATGGGAGCCACCATTGCCTTAGTCTCCCTAGCCAGATTTTATATGAAGGTGTTTCAGTGGTTTCTGCCAGCTTAATGTTTACTGAGAAGTCAGCCCATGACTTTTCCAGTGTCTCTTACAAAACTTTGCAAAACTTTTATTCGATGGTGGCTAGAATTTCCAATAGTATTTAAGAGTTGAGCTTTTTTCTTCTTTCTTCTCAGGCTACATTGACCATGGATGTTTCCCAGCTGGGGGGCGTATATTTTATGTAAGACTGTCCAAGGCTCATGGTCCCCTTCACAGGTCAGTCTTCACATCAACATCATGAGATGAGGGCATTTCTTCTAGCATTGCAGGCCTTCTAGGGCTCCCTTCCCAGGTGTATGATCTCCATCCAGATACACAGTAGACTGGTGCATCAACAAATAGGGAGGAACACACTCTTACCAGTTATGATGAGAGGCCATGAAGGTTTGACAGTGAGCAATGTATTTTCAATGCTTTCTTGCAGAAATGCAAATACTGGGGAAGAACAATGTTTTGGTGGACAGGTTGAGCAGCTCTGTCTTCCTCCCCCCCTCATGAGACATCTCTCAATCTTACAGTGGCAGATCAGATTTTCAGTCACTGGGGCCAACAGTGCTGTGTCCTGTTTGCTTCCCCCATCAACACTAAATGCAGCAGGTACTTTGCCCTAATCCCCCATGTGGGAGAGTCCCCCAATTGATGGGCTGACCAACACCTTGCCCCTCAGTCTCCTTTATGCCTACTCCTCTCATCCCAAAGTTTCTGCAGAAGGCAGTGTAGAGGAAGGATACAGTTATCCTCGTAGCTCATTTTTGGCCTCGATAGGTGTGGTTTCCCTCCTCTCTCTCATCTGATTCACCCACTCTGGGTGCTAGACCCCACACCAGACATTCTCTCTCAACTGTCCAGGTTGCATCACCCAGACACATAAATCCTAAAGTTGACCCCATAGTTTCTCCAGTTCCAGTCATGGTTAGATAATCCAGACTTTCAACCAAGTCATTCACATTTTAACTTCTGTGCAGAAACCCTCTACCAGGAAGATTTATAAGAGTAAATAGAAGAGATTTTCAATCTGGGCTTCCAGTAGGAATTTATATCCCTTTTCAATCCCTCTCTTGGTGATCTTAGACTACATAGCTTCTCTTTTCCACTGTATGGCTAGCTGTTCTACTATAAAGGTTCAAATAGCAGCCGTTTCCAAGTTTCACACTGGAGAAAATCAGTCATCCATCACTTCTCTTAGATTGTCCATGGTTTCTTAAAGGGTACCATCGTTCTTCAGCCTCTCCTTAGGGTCCTGTTCCCCCTTGGAATATTACCATTCCAGTGGATATATATTTCTTTAGTGCTTGTTTTTTAAAACTTTTATCTTAAAACTGCTGCAGTGTTTTTACATCTTCCTTTCTCATACAAGGGACAGCCTGACTTCTGATAAGAGTTCATTAGAGCTTAGCAAGCAGATGGTAAATGTTTCTTCTTCTAATCACGCAACCGTGAAAGAAACTCCTGTATGCTGTACTTGCATGGAACACAGTTGGAGATAATCTTATTGAAAGTAAAAACATAAACCATATCAAGATAATAGCATGAGAAATGTTTTAAGCTAACCTCCCATCTGCATACTTTTCATCTGTTCACTCCTTTTAACTTGAAAATGTGTGTATGACTTTTAACACAGTTATGAAACCTTTGAACCTTGTATGTTTTTTTATATTTTAGAAAGTATAAAAAGGTATGTGTGCATATGGTTGAATCTGTCTCTCTATAGTGAGATATTCTGTATCATGATACTATTATCCTGGGGATTCAATAATCTCTGTGAAGGCTATGCAGGGTTTACATGTTAGCACATTGAGCAGCAGTGCTAATCGCATATGCATGATGTGCATCTTGCGTACATGAATACAAGCAATGTTTCATGGCCAGCAACACTGTTGCCGGCCAGAAAAACATGCCGAGCAGCATGAAAGCAAAGAGACCATACATACAAGTTTGCCTATGGGCAAACCTGGTCTTCGAGATATCACAGAGATATCACAGACAGACACAATGACTACTGGGGTGAAAATACTGCAACAATTGCAGTATTAACACATTATAGTAAAGTGTACTCATTGCAGTGTACACTCCAACAAGTATCTTCAGACTTTAATATTAGATGGTTGGAGCGAACAGTAAGGATATATGCAATGAAACTTAAATACAGTAGGCAGAGAAGGTGCTGATTAAAATGGGTATAGACATGAATGATATGAATGAAGAAAGAGGAAGAGGGCATACAAAATGTGGTAATGTACCCCAGATAGGCTATATCATGTATGTGCACTTCAAGACAAGTCAGTAGCATAACATTAAGCACGTGTAGCACTGTACGTACTGCTGTTTACACCTCCTGTGCGAGTTATATGTATATCATCACACATGATAATATATGTGTGACTGTCACACAAGATTACATGTCAGTGGAGATGAATGGTTGTGATATAAAGATCACTGACATGCTCAGTTGAGAGGACATTTATCAAGGATGTTATATACAGTTGGGGGTATGTGCATGTTGTGCAGATTTGCAAAATGACTTTCTTGAACATGACTGAAATGTTAGCATACCTCACAACAAATCATGGGGACTTAAAGCAATAGACTCATGGACAACGGCTGACAGAAGTAGGTACAATCAGAAACAATTCTAAAATATTAACAATATTAACCTATGACATTGAGATAATATGTTAAAAGTTATTACACGAGTTCTGCAGGAGCAGACGTGTACAATTATAATGATTGCCAGTATTTTATGAAGAGAATTCATCTCTACTTTTCCAAAAACAAATGTCGTTAGAGGGGTTACGTGGGACAGTGTTAAGCCTGGAGTTGAATTAATGGGCAATCCTGACCATTTGAGAGGTTTGCATGACATATAAGCCACAAACCACACAAGCTAGAATCAAATCCATGCCATCAATGCTGTCAATGATCTCTGTATTAAATGTGTTCAACACAGTAAGAAGTATCACACATGCATTTTGTACAACACCTCAAAGGGAAGTCTGCACTGTAAATTCCTAATAGGTATGCATAACAAAGAATAGTTCTGCATGGGCGACAAGATATGTGCAAGCTCACTGTGCCAAATGTAAAACACTTGACTGAACCATCTCTGGAAGATACGGCCATAAGGGTAACACTTACAAGCAGCACACTACTGTGAGTGGATTCCCTATAAACAGCTGTGTATAGCATGCATCTGACACATGTAACAGCAATGGATATTGTCTAAAGCACAAACAAATGATGTGTGAATTAAGAACAGGTGTGTTATAATGAAGGTACAGCAGTATGTGAGACTGATGGCAGTGCAACTATGCCAATGTGCACATTAACTACAGGGTTGCAAACTGAGCATCAGTGAGCAAGAAAGCTGCCACTGTGATATTGTTCACATACCAAGCAATGCATGGAGCACACTCTATAATTATATGTCAGACCTCAAGACGTGCCACACAATTGCTGACTCCCTGAAATTGCCACTGAAAATGTTATACTGGCACAAAATCCTGAAACGCATGCATGTGTGTGCATGCAAGCTATCAGGTGGTGATACTGATGTGATGTACTGTTACATGTGTGACACTGTACAGTCACACAATAGCTGTTCCTAGGATACAATTGGATTTCATATTTTCATATGTTTACAGATTACTAGACTCCTCCTCCAAGATAATATAAAAGCCTAGCCATATTTAACATGAGTTTCACAATTTTAAATAGCTATGTGAATTAAGTTCACACACTAACTGCCTCTATCCATGAGAGACATAAGTGCAACACCAGGAGTACAATTACTACTGACCATCCATTGTTGTAGGCTACACTTGAATAGGATCAGGAAAGGTCTTTGCTTTACATGAATGGGAATCTTATTCCTGAGAATGGGTAGTGTCTGAGAGAAGTTTCTAACTTTCAAACATGGTTTATTATGTCAGAGGCTAGGTTAACATTCTTGGAACAAGTGACCCTCATGCAGTTTGCTTTGCCAATCTGTTACATTTCCATCAGGGCTGGATTGCAGACTGCCCTGTAGGCCAGACACAGTTTGGCCTTTAGTAGTCTATGGAAGACAGAATACAATGATATGGGTTTCAATCTTTCCATGTATGACTTGTCTTTTACAGCCACATTGAAGGGATTTTGTTACCCCTATGGACATGTGTTGGTTGACCTTTCAATTACTATCTACCTGAGTAACCAGATCACATACCACTGGGTCTCCTCATTGGGGTGTGCTGTCTATATTGTAATTAGCTTGGGTATTTGCTTTACACTAGAGAATAATTATTTTTTGGACATTTAGTGTGTCTCTATGGCTCTAGCAACAATCATTTGTGTGTCTTAAAACTTTCTGCAGTATATCAGTGCCATTACTGAATTTGAGGGTTGTCCACAATTTACAATCATCTGCATTGTTGGTGGGAAAAAGGCTGTCAATGTTTACTTTGACTTCTGTGAATTAAATAGCAAACAGGAGAGGGCATAGTACAAAACCCTGTGATACTGCACTTGTCACTGGCCTCTTGCTAGAGGTGAATTCAAACATTGTGTGTACTGTTGGTGATCCATTGGGCTACCCACTTAGTGACACACTGTTTTTTGTCCAGTTGAGACAGTTTCTGTGTAGTACCCGAGTGTGGAATTATGTCAGATACCTTGGTCAGGTCAAGTTAGGCAGGATGCACGTTCTTTCTCTCATCCATGGTGTTAAGTTTAACCATAATAAAATAAATTTCAATCATTGGCAGAATAAAAATATACTTTATTAAAAGAAATAGCACACACACATGTGGGAGACAGTATTCAGGAAGTCGTGTCTCCCCAAACAAAAGAATTCATAATCTTTTTGTAGGAAAACTTTAACAAAGTAGTAAAATTTATCAAGTCATACCACTGGCAGCATCCAACAGAAAAATGTTAACTAATACAGTTCATGATACTGTTTATTCTTCAGACCATTACTAAATATCTAATAGAAATACGTCAAATTTAGTAAAAATAGATCTACAACTTATCTGCACTTCTAGCTTTGTATGGAATACATTTCTTTTTACCATGTGATTTAGAAAGAATGCTGCATCAGGCTCAGGAAATGAAACTTAACATTCTGTACTTTTTCATGTTTCCGCTTATGCTGTTGCAAACACACATGCTAACCATCTAATACACATGCGGTTTCATTTTAACCTTTTGCAGTCCTTCATCTGATGCTCAAAAAGCATCAAACTCATATCATAAAACATCTTTTACACTTTAAATATATTATCATACATTTTTCCAAAATCCTTGAAAACTAACTCTTCGTTTTTACTTGTTTTACTTTCATTAATGCAATCTGTAAATAGTACTTTTTCTAAATTACTAACATGCAAATTTTGTAACAATGGGTTTGATTGAGATGCAATGAGTTTGGTTATTAAAGTTTTGCATAAAAATAAAAGCAAACACACAATTATAATAATATTAACAATTAGCATGATAAATTTCAACAAACTGCCTCCCCATCCTGAAAACAAATGCACGCATGGCACTCGGGTCCAGAGTAATCAAATTAACGGTTTCGAAAGTTGCGTTGCTTAACATTTCTAATAGCTTAGAGAGCTTTCTCAGCTTTCAAATTGATTTTCCAGTTCCAGGTAATATACCAGCCCCAGAAATAACATCACCATGAAGGTCCATATGAGAAAGTCCTTTAAAAGCTGCTTGTTCTAAATCATAATAAATTCATGAAGCATCGACCTTTCCAATAGGAATTTTTACAGCAAATGTATAATCTCTAATCTTGCATATGTACGTGTGGGCCAGACTTAATAATATATAATTCCTTGTTATAACTTTTGCAATCCAGATAACAGCTGAAGGTAAGACAGTTGGCCGTCCTCAACATTTCAAATAATCTGGTCCAATGACAATATTTCAGAAGTGTTCTTAACTAGACATTGGTCTGAAAGGGAAAAATGGATAAATTAAGGACTGCAAAACTTATTAAAAATGCAGTTTATATCAAGCATATAAATTCTTCTTGTTATAGGTTGCACTGTTATAACCTGGCAGGGTTAACCAGATACTAGGAAGGCAATGTGTTTTGGGGACTGTTGATCAATACACTGGCAGGGTCAACCAGATAGATTCCTGTGGTCTGTGTGTTTTGGGGGGCTGTTGATG